>NC_081141.1:26534364-26834364 GCF_958295425.1 Solea solea
TAAGTAGATAGGTAGGTAGGAATCTAGGTAGGTAGGTAGGTACATAGGTAGGTAGTGTACCTAGATTCCTAGGCTCAGGTACTAGAGCAGGTACTAAAAAACACACCAGGTACTATCACTGATGGAAAAGCAAAACAACTAATACAGTCCAGTTAACAAGTCATACATTTTTCTCTCTGTGCTGCTCGATCTCATGTTGCCCGACAACATGTCCACGCTGCACACAGGAAGTGCTTGGTTTTATGTCAAACACTACGACAACATTGGGCGAGTAAAGCAGAACAACTTCAAACAGGAAAACACAAATCTGTGAACGGCAAAAACGGTCATGTGAAGCAGCTGTGAGTGGTCAGAGAGCCGAGAAAAAGTGCTGATATAAACACAGATCTAGAGGGCGGGGCTAGTGCGGCACCAGCCCTGTCTGAAATCGGATTGGCCCCTGAAGTTTCAACTAAACAGAGATGACAGATGAATGTAATTCTACACGTTAACAACTGGTGGCAGTGATGCAGTAAAGACGAATGTTCCCAATCAATAAAATTATATATGTATATACATATATATATATATATACATATATATATATATGTATATATATATATATGTATATATATATATATATATATATCATATACATAGACCATTTTAATACGTTCGATGCTGGATTAAATTAAAGTTTAAATTTTTATTCCTAAATCTTGAATTCTTATTTACTTTTTATTCATTCAGTTTTGTCAAAATAAACACTTTTGGTTCCTTGTCGTACCCCCTTGTACCGCTTTGTTCCCCCATTTCCAGGTTTAAATAGTTGAAAAGATTTTTAGAAAATCCTAAATCCGGGGTGGGATTAAGCTTCCGCTCCAAACTGAAACAAGCACACTGTGGTTGGTTTCTGCATTTGAGCTGCTGTAAAAACAAACGCTACAAGATGGTAGACTTTGTTTGATATCTTAAAAAAAGAGGCTAATTTTAAGGTTAAAAAACCAAACCCAGTAATTCTTCACTTATACAAACACACTGGACGTTTAACTGTTACATGCATGCATATGGATTGTGATTGGGTTAGATTACGTTCATTTAAACAAAGACATTTTTATCATTTTCTTTGTTTAAAATCTATATTTTCCTTCAGTATTAAAGCAGAGGGACAGAACCACCACCTCCTCCTCCTCCTCCTCCTCCACCTCCTCCGCTCCACCGCTCTTGGTCAGACATGGCAGGCCATCAAAGAATCAACTCGTTCCCTCTCCACCTGTTCAAATCACTATTAATCTGCTGCCCTTCCAATAAAAGGCTTGGCTTTCACCGAGGAGCCAATGGAAGGATGTGAGACTCGGGCCAATCCCAGGCCGCATTCTAATGTGGACCGTCTTTATCAAGGTGTCACTCCATTTCCACACTCATTTAGGATTTCTGAGGAGAGAGCGCGCGAGACAGAGTCCACAGGAGGGATGTGTCTTTAGGTGAAACGTTAAACTCAGGAGCCTCGTCCAGAACCTCCAGAACCTCAGATATGGAGATATCAGGTGCCACACTGTGGCTGAGGAGAGGCGAGAGGCAGAGGTGAAGAGTTTGTGTGGTAACATCTCAGACTCTGTTCGATTTGCTATAATTGCTTTGATTTTCATTTGAGAACCTGGGAAGAGTGGGTGTGACCCCAGGCTCCAGAGAACTCCATCGTGAGGCCCAGCTCAGGTCTCCTCCTTTGCGTGGACCTTACTGGATGTTTCACTGAGATACAAACGTTCCCCCATGGATCCAAACATCCAGGGATCCTTCCTGTTCAACAACGGCCTGAACCAGTTCCCCTCGGACCTAAAGGCACCGGTGTGTCAGTACTCGGTGCCCAACTCCTTCTACAAGCTCAGCCCGGGCCTGAACAGCCAGCTGCAGGCGGGGACGCCGCACGGCATCAGCGACATCCTGAGTCGCTCCATGATGGGCATGGGCTCCACGGGCACCACCACCCTGCTGTCCGGATACTCCACCATGGGCGGCTTCAGCCCGGCCGTCACCGGCACGTCCGTGTACTACAACCGAGACTACAACTCCTCGCTGGGCGGCTTCTCCAAGCCCGGCGCCGCCGAGTGTCCCATGAAGAGTCGCAGCGTGAGCTGCTGGGCAGAGAGCGGCTGTGACTGGAGAGCAGGGAGGCAACAGTGTAACAGTGAGTGTCAGGGAGCCACGTTTGACCCCACACAACACAACACAAGAGATTAGATTAGATTAGGTTAGGTTAGTTTAGGTTAGGTTAGGTTAGGTAAGGGTAGGGATGGGTAGGGTAGGTTAGATTAGATTAGGTTAGAATAGAATAGAATAGAATAGAATAGAATAGAATAGAATAGAATAGAATAGAATAGAATAGAATAGAATAGATTAGATTAGATTAGTATAGAATAGAATAGAATAGAATAGAATAGAATAGAATAGAATAGAACAGATTAGATTAGATTGGGTTAGAATAGAATAGATTAGAACAGGGCTACAACTCGTGATTATTTACATAATCGTGTAATTTGTTTCATAAAATGCCATAAAATTTTGAAATAAGTCAGTTAGTGTTTTTTTCTCAAATGTCTTATTTTGTCCAAAAAACAAAAATATTTACTTTTTAACCATTTTTTTCCTCATATATATATGGAGTAAAGGACCTTGAAAATATTCACATAAGAAGCTGGGGGAAAATTACAAAGAACCTTTAAGAGATTATCAAAGTAGTTTGTTTATTGCAGCTCTAGAATAGAACAGAATATAAAAGAATAGTTTATCTGAATTGAACTGGATGCAATCATGCAAAAGGCAACATATATAATATATTAATTACTATATAAGTCTACATTTTAAAAACAAACACAAGATATTTGACACGTTGCTGGTTTTCACTGCATTATTCCTTTAGTAATTGGAGGATTGGAGGCAGCGGGAAGAATAAAGGTTACGTTAACACAACAATAATTTTAGTTGTTCCAATTGTTGTTGCAAATATCAGGTGTTAGAAAAAAAAGAAGCTAAATTAACACATTTGAGTTTTTGAGAAATCGAAAAGGAAAAAGAAATAAATAAAAACGACAATAATAATGAAATGTAATGCAATAATTTACAATAGAAAAATATGAGGAAAAAAATTCAATTAAAATTGCAGGAAATAGCAAATGCCACAGAAAATAACTTATTAATAATTATACTAATAATATTTTGTATATGGCAGATTTTAAGCTTAAAGAACTTTCCAGAATTTATTTTAAAAAGGACAAAGCAGCACTGAGCCTTAAACATAAGCCAGATATCAATAAATCAATGTCAATAAAACATAATAATGATAATAATAACACATCTATAAGCATCTTTCAAGACACTTCACAGAAAAAACAAGTACATAAAGTAAAAGCTGTGATAAAAAGACAAAAACAGGAGCAAAAAAAGCAACAAAGTAATTATTAAATTATTAAAAATTATTGTCATGAATGTATCAGGACTATAGTTTACACTTTAAAGCAAAGTTTTAATACATTATTAAAACTTTTTTTTTTTACAGTTCACTAAATAATATTTATATTGTAACAACCGCGGCTGCTCCTTAAAATAGATCAATCTATTTATTTTCTGGATTTATTGATTTGTAATTTGGTTAAAAATGAAGAAAATGGTAAATAGAAAATATCTGATTTAAAAAATATTCACATTTAAGAAGCTGAAATTTAGAAAATGTGTTAATACTTAATAATTCAAAATAAACAATTAGATGATGATGAAAATGTTTTTTGATAAACGCCATTGACTGACATAAGTGTATGGATTTATCATCGCAGTCTGATCTTATACAAAAACATAAAAGCTGGGTAGGTGTTTGAAGATCAATGTATGGTTGATTATTAAAAATCAATCAGGGATATCAAGTTGCATAAAACTGTGGTCATTATTATTATATTATGATAGGAAACATCCGTAAACAAATATATTTTATTGATATTCAGCGTATAAATAACAAATACGATGAGATTTTTGAACGTCGAGCAAATAAATCGGAGTTGAAATGAACATTTCTCCCTTTTTTCAGTGGTTCAATCCATTATTTGTATGTGATTTGATTTGATTTGTTTTCCAGGTGGTGGTCCTCTGGCAGATATGTCGGGCAGAAAGAAACACACCAGACCGACGTTCAGTGGACATCAGATCTTTGCTCTGGAGAAAACGTTTGAACAAACCAAATACTTGGCCGGACCCGAGCGAGCGAGACTGGCTTATTCTCTGGGAATGACCGAGTCACAAGTGAAGGTAAAAACTGGACTTTTACAGAATGATTGATGAAAATAAGTATTAATATAAAGACGGGGTTTGAGATTTAATGGGAATGAATTTAGTGACTGAGACACTACGTCCTCAGTCTTCTGTGTTAATGTCTACGACGTTATTATTATTATTATTATTATTGTTATTATGATTATTATTACATTATTATTATTATTATTATTATAAAAATTTGTAGAAACCTGAATAATTCATTTTTCAACAAATTTGAACGCACCGATGGAGGCAGCGGTGGATAAACATTGGTGCTACTTTGGTGCAGTAGAGTGACTGGTTCAGCAAAGCTTTTTTTTTTTTAAAGATTTGTAGACTTAAAGCACCATTTGTGGTTCTTTTCTGACCCTTCTTGAAGAATTGTGGTGCTTCTATATGACATAGGCCTGGATAATCCTGCACCACCATCACCATCATCATGTAATAAACATTTATTCTGCTTAACTGCAGAATATCTTTGCAGTAGAATTCACTTCTGAGACTTTTTGTGACGCGTCTTCACAGTTTCAGTCCTCTGTCTTTCCCTCCTGCTTTTCCTTGGTCAGAAAAGACAGTGATGTGGAGACAGACGATGGGATTAATCAGCCTTTTATGAACTTATTTGAGAATGGTTTGAATTGAATGGACATTCTTTAGATGTAAAGGCTACGCACTATGGTTTTAAGCAGGAGTAGATTTTAGTAGACCTTAGGTGAAGGTTTTAAGAGGCTAAAGTCCGTTTTTCCTCTCGCGTTATCAGTGACCACACAATCACACATTTCAGGCTTTGTTCAGATTATCAGATGTAACGTTCCAATCTGATTCAAATCAGCTTCTTTATCGATCAGATTTGAGTGAACTCCAAGTGTCTCACATCTGAACATGACTGTGTCCTCGCAGGTGACAGATTAAATGTCATAATTGTATTGAAGCAGGAGATCGTAGCTCATTTACGGCTAATCCAGATTATATACACTCTTCGTTTCTTTAGATTTTGCTGCACCGTCGATGACGTCATTGTGTAATATGCACAAAGCCTCAGGGATGAAAGAAAGAAATCGATTTAGAGGAGCGCAAGACGGGGGCGGGGCTTCAAGTTGTCCAAATCACACAGAACCACACGAGAATTCAGAAGTCAGTATGAGATCTTGGTGCTAAAATGACAGATTGGTTAAAAAAATGAGGGCGAGACCATTTTTAACTGTTTAAATTTAAAATATATAAGATATTTTACCTACAAGTTGTTAGTATTAGAATATGTTCGGTGGGCAGTGAACAGTGACCTCACACTTACCCTGACCATGTGATACTGATCTGGTTTTATTCTTTTATTTTGTTACTTTTAACTTATATACTTCTGACTGTATGGTTTGGACAACTGCTTCTTCTTCTTTTGAAGCTCCTAATTTGTTCAAAGTCCTTTTTCTACCTCCAATAATCTTCAATAATCCTTCAAAATTGTTTACACTATGAAGTTCTCCTTCATCCTCATTCTTAAAGTCCCGCCCCCCCGTGTATAGCCCCGCCCTTGCCGTGTGCAGATCGAAACAATCGTATTGAACTGAAAATATTGGATATGAGTCAAAATGATCGGCCTGATCATGTGAAGATGAAACCACAGTCAGTGAAGGCATCGTGTTGTGTTCAGGTGTGGTTTCAGAACCGCCGCACCAAGTGGAGGAAGAAGAGCACGACGGAGCCGAGCTCCACGCAGACGAACCACGCGGGACAGGCGTCCGACAACGAGGTGGAGGACGAGGAGTACAACAAACCCCTGGACCCGGACTCTGACGACGACAAGATCCGACTGCTGCTGCGCAAACATCGCAGGGCTTTCTCCGTGCTGCGCCTCGGGCCGCACCACGTCTGACACACACACACACACACACGTCTCTGTAGAGTTGTGAGGACATTTAGTAACATTAATATAATTCCCGTAACCTTTATCATGACCTCAAACACTCGTAACCATGACCTGAACCCAAATATAAAGCTGCAGTACGTAGCATTTGTTGATTTTTGAGCTGAAACTAGTGATTGAGACCATTTTAACTCCTCAGGAAAAAGTTTAACAACGTTTTAAATCAAGCGAGACGAATGTTAGAAGCTCTTTTTTTTACAATAAACTTCCATTCAAACGTAATTTTTATTCCTTTAATAAACACTCTATGGAGCTGACGGAGGGAGCATTTGTGTGTATACAGCAGCGGAGCAAAAGTGGGCGGGGACAGTGGGACGTTAAACTGCTGAATAGCCGGGATTTAGGGATTTTTGTGGAGAAACGATTCGTTGACGCTTCTTTGTGTTTTACTGTGTTGACACAGAGCAGGGCGATGTCACCGGGCGACACGAGATCAAAGGAGGCGTGGTTTGAGTTTAAGCCAGAACACAAATTGTGATATATCACAGACGTAGGGAAATAAAATTAAAGGTCAAATAACATGTTTATATAATACAGTAATTAGTTAAGATTTTTATTTATTAATATTAACCAGATGACACTTATATAAGTTGTTTTTTTGGATACTTTTGTGTTGAGATCACAGTTACGTACTACAGCTTTAACCCAAACCATAATACCAAGACTTAACCTTCAAAAATGTCCTCACAATTATAGTTTTGAACCACACACACACACACACACTCCTGCAGACCTGCATGACGACATAAGAATCTAAACTCAAATCCATGTTGAAAACGGAGTGACATTAAAGTGCAGTTCCGCATGTTCACAGCAGGAAGAGCAGCAGACGTCAACGAAACAAACAAACAAACAAATGTTTACTTTTCTAAGTGACTGAAGAATCTGTTGTGTTCACTGTGACACTGACATGAGGGAGAATCATGTCACACAATTCATTTTGTAAAAAAAATATGAGAAAAAGATGCCAAAAAAACTGCATGATGATATTGATCATAATAATCCTGATAAATAAAGAAAGAAATAAAACACTAAAATGACATTGTTTCATGTGTCTTCTTTTTTTAAAACAGCTCATTTGGTTTGGGATTTTTTTTTATTTTTTTTTTAATCGTGAGTAAAGTTTAAAGACTGTTTTTCCAGTTTATCAACATATACTTTTTCAGTTCTCAATAAAATAAAGAAAGATTTAAATATAAATAATGTGAAAATAAAACATCATTGATGTAAAAATCTGCACATTTAATCTGTGGAAAAATAATCTTTAAATGCAGGTTTTCGGTCAAAGAAGCTTTGTCAAATCTCAAACCAGTTTACTTTGAATGAATGAATGAATGACTTAATTAATGAACAAATGGATTAATTAAGGCATACACTTCAAAAAAAGTCAAAATTTAAAAAAAAAACACAAAAAATAAAGTGAAGAAGGAAATAAATCAAATATGTTGATTTCTGTAAAAGTTGTAAAGTATATAAAATATAAAGTCTTATAATTCCGCGTAGGATGAGACAGAAAACAAACAAACATGTTTTAGTCGTGGAGTGACCGTTGGTGCAAAGGTCACAGGTCAAAGCTGCAGTCATTTACCAGTGTGGTTTGGATTAATTGAAGACAATGAGGCAGCGCGGGCCGCTCGGCATCGGCCGACGTAAAATCAATAACAGCAGAGAAGCTCATTCATGGCTGAAGCTCAGAGAGTTTGACTCCATCTGTTCTGACGTCAGAGGAGGAGAAGAAGAAAAAAACACCTTTTTTTTCCCTTTCAGCAAACGTGATAAATAAACAAATATTCAAAATTAAATATTTTCCCCAGAGTCCGTTTTTCGCGATCTTTTAAAATGTGGATTTACTTGAAGTCGAAAGTGAAATGTAATGAAAGTTAGAGTTGACGGATCGGCTCTTGCAGACGGTGGGTGTGAGCGGCTCGTTCCGTCTTCACAGGAGACGCAGATTTCATTTTTTTTCCTCCTCGTTTTTCTTCTTCTGCCCCAAAAAAAAAATAAGCACGAGCACTGAGAAACGAGAGGAAGTCACTTCACTAACAAACGCCATGAGTTAGAGTTAGAGCAGCCTGAGAGTTCATTTATCATCAGTTATAAATCACTTATATGTGAATTATCTTGATGATAAGTTACATTTTCATTACATTACATGTCATTTAGCAGATGCTTTTATCCAAAGCGACTTACAAGGGAATTGAGTACAACCTGCCAGGGGTGGAATTGAACTTGCGACCTTGAAGTCTTTTGCACACAGGGTACCGGACTTAACCACTGAGCCACCCCACCCCCTTTTCAAGGTCAAATATATGGTTTCTTGTCGGTTTGTGGTCCAGATCCTAAATTCACTGAGACACAACGAAACTGTGGATGTTTATAAGTCAATAAAAAGTGACAGAACAGTTTTTATGAGTGTAATATTTTATTTACAAAATGAATGAATGAATGAATGAATGAATGTAGTGTTGAGTTCATCTGAAGGTAAAATACTGGCCTTACAATCAACTCCACTCCCACGAAAACCATGTCGATAAAAACAAAAATAATGAGCTCCTGAGATTATAATCTGTGCTCAATCTACACACAGTCTGAATGTTTAATCTTGTTAGGGTGAGATTTAGCACAACAGTAACTGACAGAGCCAAAAAAGAACAATATTTTTCTGTGAAATTTATGCACAAAAGAAAAACTGTACCACCAAGCTTTTCAAAATAAAACACCTCTCACATTAAAAACCTAAAATGTTTTTTTTTACTTTTCTATGTCAAATAAAGCCCACATAGACCCACAGAACAAAAACAAAAAAATCTAACTCATAATAAACATTATAATGACAGTAAAACACAGCAGTGGTGCTACAGTATGAAGATACTAACGACCAAAATAAGACCAGAAACGTGTGTGTGTGTGTGTGTGTGTTTCTCAATCCTTCTCCTGCTCTAACACCTGAATTGAAAAATCTGAATCTGGTTTGTTAGAGCAGGGACTGTGTGTGACCAGGACCAGGACCAGGATCAGGACCAGGAGTGAGAAACCCTGGTTTACTCGATTTAAGCAGGATTTTGTCATGTCTAAGTGAAGACGAGGTTCATAAAAAAAATCCAAACTCCTGAACTTCAGTGACACGTAAACACACAACGACAGAAAAACTCTTTTGGCAAATGAAATAACGTGAAAATGGAGGAAGAGAAACTCAAAACCCTAAAAACCATAAACGTGTGTGACCAGATCTCTCTGAACGAGGGAGGAAAAAAACGACAAACTGACGTGGAGATTTATCTTAGCAACAAAAAACCTGTTTTTATGAACTAATTTATTTCACTAATTATTATTATTCACTAGTTTATGAACTAACTAACAAAGGGAGTTCAGCTGTTTTTCAAAAAAATAAAAATAAATAAAAATAAAACTTTGCTCTGTTTTCTGAACAAAGAGATTTATTTTGCTAGAAAAGAACAATTTATTCCAACTGTAATTTCCCTCCAAAAATATATAGAACATTTTAGTAACAGGATAATAATTTTAGCTCTGTTTATCAGAATGAATTACATAAATTCCCCTACACACACACATATAGATATACATATATATATATATATATATTATATATATACATATATATACATATATATACACACACATATATATATATATATATATACATACATATATATAGATATACATATATATATATATACATACATATATACATACATATATACATATACATATATATATACACACATATATATATATATATATATATACATACATATATACATATACATATATATATACACACATATATATATATATATATATATATATACATACATATATATATACATACATATATATATATATATATATATATATATATATATATATATATATATATATATATATATATATATATATATATATATATATATATATATATATATATATATATCCATAGGCTGTGCAAAAAACTACAGTGAGCAAAAAACTACTGTGTGTGTCAAAACTACTGTGGCTGTTCAATTGTTAGGATTGGCTGGTGTCACCTCTAAATAATGTCACTATGGATTAAAATCCACTCTGAAAGGGGAAGTTTTGGGTATAAAACAGGAGTAGAATCTTTGTGTTTTATCTGCTGAGAACATCAGAGCACAGACGTCAACAGGAAACGGAGAGAGCAGCGTTTTCTGCTGTGTTTCCTGTTGGTGTTAAATCCTGTTCACAGACACACAAAAAACCTGAACCGAGACTGAAAAATAAGAAATCAGAGCCTGCGACGCGAGCTGCTGTTTAACACGACTTATTTAGAGATTCTGGCCACATTACGATTGGCTGAATGTGACTTCTAACTTGAAACTTGACATTAAAGGCTGTCAGGGAAAGACAAGTCTGTTTTTGATTTTTTTGCATATTAAGGTTTTTTACAGATCCTTTTTTTAAGCCTGTACAGTATTTTTTATCCCAAATCAGATTCAAATCAGGGAGAGTGAGGGAGGGAGCAAATAAAAAGTGTATTTTTCAAAAAAAACAAAAACGATTACATCGATATTTTATTTGCGATTTGTGTCATTTTGATTTTGTGGTTCATTTTTGTTTGCTTCTTAAAAACGTTTTTCATCAAGCGAGTTCCCAGTTTAAGTCAGAAGTCGGGAATTTTCCGAGTTCCTGCTCGGAAGTTTTAATTGGAACGCTCGCCTCAGGTCGGATTGCCAAAATCAAACAAACCCAGACAAACAATTCCATACAATTAAGATGGCTGCCACTAAAATCACTCTCCTACGTCTACTGTGAATTACATTTCTGTCCTGTTTGTTTCACATTAAATCAGTCGTACTCGGGCATGTTGCTACACTGTGTGCAAATTAAAAATAGAATTAAAATACAATGAAGAGCTTTGTTATTTACTGGTATTGCTAACAATGTCTCTTTCATAAATAGGCAGATATTAACATTTTAACATTGAATCAGGCCTCTGTAAAGCTACACTATAAAATCTACTAAGTTGATATTTAGTTGGACAAACCTAATGTTATGATGTTTTCAGACCTTGCAGTTATCACGTTTAATTATCTTTTTACAGTCAATGGAAAATTAAACATTTTTTTAATTCTCGTGTCCGGCCTGCAGTACCTTCATGGCCCACTGGGGGGCTGGCAGGAATCACTGTTTTAATGTAAAAATGTAGGAATATTCGAAAGTGCCCGTACACTTCATTCTTTGCATCAGTGAATTAAAAAAAAAAAACACAGCAGGAATTCTGGTAAAGTCCTTAGTGTCACTGGGTTCAGAGGTCAAAGGTCAGAGGTCATCAGAGAGAAGAGTGAGGATAAGAATCTGGAAAAGTGGCTCAGAAAACTCACGACAGCGGAGGACAAACGTCGCTGAAGCTGAGCTGTTCAGGGTTAACTGGTCGGTGTCGTAGTGAGTGAGTGAGTCTGGTTCTGATTCTCTGACGCAGCTCAGAGGACGTGAACCTGCACAAGCACACACACACAAGCAGAGATCAGAGTGCATTCAAATAAAACTCAAAACTCAAACAGAATTACAAATAAATTCAGGAGTGTTTCCACTGCGGTGACGTCGTTTTACATGCGACACAAACTAGTGACGGTCAAAGCAGTTGTTTTCAGTGTAACTGAATCTTTAGAATCAGTTCATTAAACACATTTGTTCACAGAATGGTTCAGGATTTCCTGCATGACCATGATTCGGCTTTCAGCAGTGCTGTCTCTAAATACAAGACACTCTCTGACCAATCAGTGGCCTGCAGTCTGTCCACGTCACATTTTAGTCGGCTCAGCTGGAGCCAGAGCAGGTACTAAAAAAATCAGCAGGTACCAGGTACTGTCACTGATGGAAAAGCAAAAACAACGAGTAGAGTCGAGTCGAGGCATTAAAATGACAACGAAAAGTGACTCAAACTGTGAACGGTGAAGTCAACATTTAATTATATATAAGTTTGTCTAGTGTTTTAATTACAGTGGTCTTCATATTATTTCCATTAAAGTTTTGATTTAGTTCGTTTTCTGTCTGCCTTTGTTATTTACTGCATTCATCTTGCATCACAATTATGTGTTTTACTTTGAAATGGTCTGCAATATCATCCATAATATGTTTTATTCCAGATATCATTTTCATTTCTAATTAGATATTTTTTACATCTCTGATGTACAGCACCTTGTTTCAGCTGTTGTTGTTGTTTTTAAAGTGCTTTATAAATAAAGCTGGATTGGATTGGATTTGACCCCCTTCTGACCAGACTAGAAGTTCAGTTTGAGTTTGAGGCCCCTGGTTTAATAGAAAAGCTCCATTAGTGACCACTGACTGGAAGTGAAGAAGCTTTTCTCTCCGAGTCAAAATGTAGACAAAGAAAGACACTGATGCACTGGAAAGAATGGGTTTTGTTTCTCGAACATTTTTAAAGTCCATTTGCCACGTGTGTGTATCTCATTATTTTGCAGCTCGGCGTAAATGGAGTGTCATGAAAAAACACTCCATCCCTGAAACAAATACATTTCAACAGCTGCAAAACAAAATCATGGCCGTAAAAATGCCAATATCCTGTCCGGACACAAATGATGTCTCTCCAGACGAGCGTCCTGGGCCTGGTAATTAATGAAAAGCCAAAGCAGCGACACACATAAGTGTGTGGAGCCACAAGCGACGGTGGAGAGGATTCAATCGACATAGATCAGGAGGGAAAAGGTGCTGATCGCTTCTGCTGCAACTACACTGGACACAAAGGACAACGCCGGTGTCCCGCACACACTTCATCTTAGTTCATATCACCGACTCCACTGGGCCAGAGTGGGTGATGGCTCTCCAGGGACGAGAGCGAGATTACTGCGATCGCTCTCACACACTGAATCCTCCCTCTGGAATCACCTCACACACACACACACACACACACATGCTGTACAGTACACACACCAGGTCTGGGACAGTAGGAACACTTCCTGTCATGACTCCCCTAAACAATTGTTTAGTGTTCTGTTCATAATCATGTGGTTCATATTCAAAAAAAAGGAGGAAACGAATGATGTTGTGAAAAACATTACTTGTGTTACCAAAGTGATACACAATGTTGTGATGTTACAAAAATGTTACTGATGAAAAAAAGGCTTATTTTATTATTGTTATTTACATTAACAAAAAAAGTTACAAAATGTGAAATTATATTTAAAAAATGTTCTTATGGTTACAAAAGTTTTACTAAATGTTACAAAAACTTGTACTAGTTATAATAAAATATTATTTAACAAACCAAAAAGTGTTACAAAATGGAATGTTTTTTTTTAAGATGTTGTACTGTTTTTCAAATTTCTAAATTTGAAATGGAAAAAAGTTACGTTACTATTTTTGTTTTTTATTTACACTGACAAAACATGTTACTCGTAAGAAAATATTATTTTAGAATTTATAAAATGCAAAATTTTGTTACTGACAAAAATTGTATTGTGTTGCAATTTTTTTTAACTGACTTTATAAAATTTCTATACGTATATGAGCAATTTTTTTTTTTTTTACAAAAAATGTTACTGACATCAAAATTGCAAAATGTTGTAATATGACAAGAACAAGTTAGTTTCATATTTTTAAAGTGAAACTAAATCCCTAGGACTGTATGCTGGCGAGCTCAACAGCATTTAACCCTCACACTCCTGTGAAATACTAACAACATTCAGAATTATCTTTATAATGGAAATCAACTCCAATTACAAGTGCATTTGTATGACGATGATGGGCAATAATATAAATTATATTCACATCCATAAAAAACTCACATTCATTCATACACACACATACACTAACCTCTTATGTTTACGAGGAAGGAAGTCAATGGTTATTTGTCCTCAGTGAGAAGAACAAGAAGACGGGCTGCGGGAGAAGCAGAACCACAGTCACTTTCTCTGCATCTGCATGGTTACTTTGTACGTGCTGTTTAAAGTGTTACCTTATGGTCTCCCATACACACGTCAGGACCCACTGTGTTGTAAACGACGTTCCTCTCGCCGTCATCGTCTCGCTGAAAAAAGACAAAAAGAAATGTTGACAACAAGCTTGGATTATATGACAACATAACAAGTCAGTTGTCACACATTACATTAACTAGTTACACATATACACTAGTTTACACCTTAAAAAAAGTGGTTTAAGGGTTTAATTTCACCTTAAAGGCGCCTTTGTTTCATTTGATAACTGATGACAAAAGCTGGTGTTGTACTAAACGACTGCAGAAGCCAAGAGAAATACAAGTGACTGACCCTGTGGATGAATTCCTGGGCGCTGTGTGACATGAGGATACGATCGCACCAGGCGGGACAGCGAGTGTTCATGTACTGAGTGGGTTTAGTGTACTCCTCACTGTAGGGGTAGCTGAGGATGAGACAACAGCACAGACGTGGGAGGAATTCAGAGTCATGTAAAGCAGCATGTTTTCAGGCAGGCCGAGCGCTGGTTCAGCCAAAGGTCTCTCACCTGGGAGGAAACTTGATCTCCTCTTCGCTAATAACGTCGTGAAAGGCTGCGACTTCTTTGTCATATTTCAGAAGCTGAGGACACACAAGCCGCAACAGGATAGAAATTTAAAATATGTGAAAACACATCACATAGTTGCTGAGCAGATAACACGTTTGTTACGTTACTGAGTGTCTGTGAAGATGTGATGGAGCTGATTGAGCTCATGTTCTCAATGCAGCTTGCGGCTTAAAATCTTTGCCAAATCAAATATGTAGATGAGTGAAATGATCCTCTGTGGCGCCCCCTATGGGGAGAAGCCAATAGAAGTAGAAGAAGTTCTCACCGACGGGACATTGTCCTCCCTGAAGTACGCCTGGTGCAGGTAGGCAAACAGCTTCTCCTCAATTTGGAGCAACACCTGTGTGAAGAGTGAAAGGCAAGTTAGAAATTTGAGCACTAAAACTTTATGTGACATCCACACGAGCCAGTTTTCTTTTTAAAATACACACATTCTGCTACGGACACATCTGCTCTCCACTTCATCCTCAAAGCCCGAAAAGGTAGAATTAGTACTTTTAGTATTTTTTTAAACTATGAAGAACACGTTTAGGAGAATCTGCTAAAGTTTAGTATCGGAAGTGAAGCCCTAAAATGACATTTTTGAAAAATGAATCCCAGATTAAAAACCTCTCAAAATGCCGACCTTGTGTTTATGTGTCTACAAGACGCAACTTTGGGAAAATGGTGACAGCCCTTCTTCTTCTGTTCACAGCTTTATGCAGTTGCTCCACGTCTTCTTCTCTATCTTTGGTGTATTTCTTGACATTAACATTTCTTGAAACAATTCAATTTTTTTAAGAATAAAAAAGAAAGTTTGGGGAAAGTTCTGTTTCCGTGTGGATTAGACCAGGTACTGTGTGTCAGTGACAATCTATGACAATAATTCTGAATATTGTGGCGGTGGCTGAGGAGGCCGTCTCTAATGTTTATACAGCTCAGGAATGAGGTCACATTTGCCCTTTAACCACCTCTGAATGTGGTTGTTGTGACCTAACACAGTTGGGACAGATCAGGAGCGTTCAGACCTGAACTTAGCCCAGTCCGCATGGACACCATTTATATCAGAAAGCTGTTTTCAAATGAAAAAAACTGAAAAGAAATAGATGTATCTGTTGTCTCAGCAGATGTTTCTCGTCACCTGGTGATCATTGTCTTTTTCTTCACAGATGATTCTCTCCACTTTGTCGCTGCTGTCCTTCTTCACTGTCTGCACGTCAGCTGTAGTGGACAGATGCTGCTCACAGAGACACAGACACAGGGAGGAGGAGGTGGAGTGTGTGTGTGTGTGAGTCAAAAGGTCGAGGTGATACAAAACCTTGTGACTGTTTTGTTTACTTCACATGCAAACATCATCAACTTTCACTTTCTACTTTACTCTTGTTGATCACATGAATGTTGTTTGGGACAGACGTTTGTAAACTGCTCACTCTCCTGCACCAAAGTCCACAGAAAAAGAAACCTGCATTTTAACTCTACTGATGCCTCGTTTGGTGCATTTGTGCCACTTGGATGAACCAAAAATGAAGGATTTATGATGAATTTCAGGCAGTGAAGTACCTGAACGAGACTGAGCGTGTCCAGGCGGAAGTTAAAATCTCCAAACAGGAAGAAAGGCAGCGGGGAGCAGCAGCTGTCTGATATCCTGGAGGGGAAATTACACACAAATTCTATTAAACCTTATAAATAAACATATATATACATACTGTATGGAGCGATATTTTCTGCTGCTGCACAGACGTGATGTGACCTGTTGATGATGTATCTGAGAGCGTTTTTGCGGTTGGCCGAGTAAATGGAGGGACTGGATTCACAGGCAGTGAGGTTGGAGGCATCGTGGAACAGGTGGACATTGACCAGGTCCAGACCTCTGTGGAGACACACACACACACACACACATTAAAACAAACACACTTTAGTGTTCCCAGACCTTAGTTGACATCAAATTCAAAGATTTTTCAAGGACCCATTTCCTCAAATTCAAGCACTGAATGTGCTGACACAGCTTAATAAGATGGGAGAACAACTTGTAAGAGTGTCTTTGTCCATGATGGAGTCCACTTTTATTGTGATTGTCCTTTTTGGGATGTTGGTCAAAGTCAGTCTTTTTGTCATTTGTCTTTGGTGAGACAGAGATCTTTCATTTCCCAGGCATCACCTCGTCATTTGCTCTCTCTTTGCTTAACTTTACTTGCTCGTTGTTCTGCACGGAAACTCACATTAACAGCGGAGAGGGAGAGAGGGAGAGAGAGAGAGAGAGAGAGAGAGAGAGAGAGCGAGAGAGAGAGAGACAGTGGACATCGTCCACAACACTGCTAGTGCAGGGCATGAAACAGTAGGTGACGTCGTAACAAACCAGGGAGACCCTAACCCTAAACATAACGTCATACCTTCACTTCTTTCTTGCACAAAATTCAAACACTTTCAATGAACCGTGTCTATAAACTTTCGAGGGCATTTTTTGTTTTTTTGTAAAATTCACAAACTTTCAAGGATTTCAAGGACCCATGGGAACCGTGTTCTCCATCGAGGAGCAAATGAATAAACAAGACAAAATAAGACCAGACAAAGGTCCTGAAATAAAAGTAAAAATTTAGTACCACTAATCATACAGAGATATGTACTCAGATTAAACTCTTTTATTTATTTATTTACTGTATTTCACTTTCATTTTTATTTTATACTATCATAACGTGATGTTTTTCTCTGTTTTATGATGCTCACGTGTGTTAACAGTCCTTTCTATCAGCTTTGTTTTGATGCCGGGTTTGTCTCGTGTTTTTTTATTACCTTGTATTTAATGTTTGCATGTTGTGTTTCTGCCCTTTAAATCACATTCATTTGAAGCACTTTGTAAATTTTATTTCAGCGAAAAATGCTCAATAAATGTATTATTTATGAGGATTATTACTGAAACTCCCCTCTTAAGAGTTAATAACTGTCTTTTTATTAAAGATCCTGAATTCACATTACAAGCGAAATCTAGTTATTTACCCAAAATTCTATCAAATTCCAACGTTTATTCACGTTTTGTAAAAATTCACAAACCCTTCAAGGATTTCAAGGACTTCAAAGACCCATGGGATAAGAACAGGGTGTTCTTATCACTGAGAGGATTTCATGTAAATGCTGAGTCTGCAAACAAGTGACTACAGTTCTATGAGAGCGACGACAGCCACTGCAGCAGCAACCTAGCTAATCTGATAAAAAAATATTATATATATTTTGACCAACTATATAAACAGACTTGAGCAAAAAGTACTCAAAATGTTTAAAAAGCCAATTAAATTTGAGAAATTTGGAAATATGTCACAGTTCAAAGTTTGCTTGGCTCGTTTTTATGAACAAAAATGAAAGAAAAAAGTCTTTATTTTGTAACTTCTGCACACTTATTGCTACTTTATATCACTACTAAAAAAAGGTGATATAAAATGGATCAGAACTTTGACTCAACAACATAAGAGCGCATTTTGTAAAGCCTGAACAAGTGACCTATAAACACACACCACCAGGATGTCCATATAAGGAGTTGTGCATCATTCCCACGTGTCCTTGTCTGTTTCTTTAATGTTCAACCAAAACAAAAAAACTGCTTATCTATTTGTGTCAGGCTTTTTGTGTTAAAGCTCACTCAATCAACCTTCGCAGTCACGAGGTCCTGTGTTTGTGCACTCGTTATCAGTTTGTGAAAAAAACTCAAACAAGAAAACCAAAAGTGAAAGCTTTATAGTACATACTGGTTGTGGATAATCCAGCGGGTCCTCATGAAGCCCTTTCTGGACCACTTGAACTGCAACAGAGAGATTAGAGCGAGTGAGTAAACAGTGGCACACACAGTGTCTTTGAAGGGACAAACTGATAATTATTGATTCCTCCACATAATTTGTCTCATCTCCCTGTCAGAGCAGGCAGACAGTGACCCCCCCGTCCTCACCTCCTCCTCACCTCCTCCCCTCTACAGCCCCAGTAGACTCATTTATCCCAACATCTCCCTTTGGCCCATACACACACTCCTCCCTTCACCTGCAAACACACACACACACACACATGCACACTCATGCGTGCATACTCACATCAGGCCAGAAATTCTTTGGGAATTTTTCTTTCTCCACTGTGGTGACCCCTTCCAGAGAGCCCACATACTTGTTCTGCCCCGACAGCGATTTAAAATCCTTAACTGTGAGAGGGTGAGAAGAGGGATGGATGGAGGGGAAGAGAGAGGCGTGACATGTAAAAGAGTGAGAAAACATGCAAACAGCAATCAATAAACTGGTGTTAACCTCATCAGAGCGGCATACGTGATGAGGGGGATCTATAAGCAAGCCATTAGACGGCATTTGGCGAACAACAATCGGTTTTGGGGCCGCGCGGCGGGTGGCAGCTGCGGGATGTTTATGGTTCTTCCATAAGCTTTTCTGAGGAGCTTTTTCACACCTAACGTGACTGGACTATGCAGCAGAGAAAATAACAGCCCGACTTTAAATGCAGGCTCTTTGCAAATATCCTGGCCACAAGTGGGGAGCGCCATCAAACAGTCATTATACACAGGAGGAAGGACATCCTACCACTGATGTATAAAAAAGGAAATGACATGAATCATATGCAACATTGCCCTGACTGAACTCGACTCACTGTAACGGTACAAAGTGGTTCAGTTTGAGGCTAAAATTATAATGTTATGTTTAGGGATGAGGCCGATATGATCCAGTATCGGAATCGGGTTCCGATACAAACGTAATTCACGGATCGGAAATTTCCGATCCAACTGTAGAGATTTCCGATCTGTCTGCTCAAATGACTCCAAAAGTGATTCCCTGACTGCTAGCTGGCTGCAAAAAGTGTAATAGATTTTCTGAACGTGTCTCAATGAGACGCGGAGTTCAGGAAATCCATTCCACAGTTTACAGCCAGCTAGCAGGCGAGCCTTGACCAGCATTGACCAGGAGTTAACCAGGAAAATCAGCTCTCCAACCGACGAAATCCCAGCCGTCACCTACACACTACTATTAGGGACTATAAAAGAAAAATAACACATACACTGAAAATTATCGGTATCGGCAGATATCCAAATTCAGGTATCGGGATCGGATCGGAAGTGAAAAAAGTGGATCATGCAGCCTTGCTTGAGTTGGTGTGCAAAAACTCTCCTTGGTCTTTAAACAGAAACAGTTCAACATGTCCATCCACATATTTGATTTGACAGAGATTTTACACTAGCAATCATCCCATTTATTTAATTATTTAATGTGTGATCTATCTATCGATCTGTCTATCGAGCTATCTATCTATCTATCTATCTATCTATCTATCTATTGGCTTAAATTGTGGGACAACTGAATTTCTAAACGTGATGATGGAGAAACCACAAAAAAACTGCTTGTCTACTTGTGCCAGGTGTTTTTTGTGTTAAAGATTCTGCAGAAACGCCGTGTTTTCCCCAGAAGGCACTAATGAGGTCCTGCTGTTTGTACGAGTTATCAGGAGAAAAACCAAAAGTGAAAGCAAGTTATCAAGAAGAGATGGGTGCCATTAAAGTGTAATCATACACAGAGGAAGGATGTTCTACCACTGATGAATAAAAAAGAAAATGACCGATGTGATAAACAGAAAAAAAAGTGACATGAAAACATTAGGAAGGTCCTTTGGCTTCACCCTCTCCATCCACATATTTGATTTGGCAGAGATTTTACGTCTGAGGCGTTCCTGACACAATCCTCCGATTTATCCAGGCTTGAGACCAGCACTAGGACTACACTGGATGTGGTGTCCCCATGATGGCTGGGGTCAATTTAGAGGGTCCAGTTAACAATGAGGCACCATTAACAAAGGGGACTGGATACCTTGCTCAGGGATACCCCAGCCCTTTGACCTGACAGAGATAAGAACTGGCAACCCTTCCACACAGCCTTGGGCTTCCCCTGGATTCCTTTCACAAATACACTTAAATTGTTTACTATCATATCAATAACAAAATGCAAAGTAAGATAACAGAAGTCTGTGATATTGTGATCTTCCTGAGAACAGCAAAAAAGACTGAAAGTAGTTCTCCTACATCAGAAAAAGACTCTTTAGCATTTGAGCCTTTGTTGCATTGATATTGAGGAAATCATTCCAAACAAATGCAAATGTGGTAAAGTAGAGCAGGGAGTGAATATTTACCGTTAAAGTCATATTGATAGATGTTGTTCAGTGTCTTGTGGATGAAGTACATGCTTCCCAGAGCCTGGGGAGAGACAGAAATAAAGTCAAATTTCACAATAATGATAAGAACCTGCAGCAACACAATAAATCATGAGCAAGGTCAGTCTCAGTTATGACTTTTGAAAGTGGAAAAATGTTCATTATTTAAACAAATCCCATTGAAATGTCATCTGTTATTTTTAATTTATTTCAAACAGCTGCTGTATATAAATACAGGAATATGACCCAAAAAAACATTGCTGTTGTTTTTATGCCTTTTTATGAAAACGGGTTATGTGGAGCAAAACTATCAGACCTGACTGAGGGAGCATTTTTGTGTATACAGCAGCAGAGCAGGGGCGGGCGGAGACAAGAAGTGTTTCTGTCCAAAATCCTATGTCTTCCATGCTTCTCTGTGCACAGTCATTGTTTGCTGAGTCATACTTTGGACTACGCATTTCTTCTACATTGGAGCAGAATATGTGTTACACCAGTGGTTCTCAAAAACTGGGTCAGGACCCACAGATGGGTCACAGGAGAGTTTTTTGGGGTCCCCAGAGAAATTTTCTGACTTTTCCCATCCTCTTTAGTTAAGATTTTTGTGTATATTTTTAAATAAAATACATAAAATGAAATGAATATGCTTGTAAATGAATTATTATGATTTGGTCAAAATAGTAATGGATTTCACAAATGTCTAGTACTGTAGTCTAAAATGACTGTATCAGACACTAAAAATGGCATTTTTCAACTATTCCATACTCGATTCTACTGGATTTGGTATCGTTTTCCATGACTATAGTGCCTCCTCAACGTGGGCGGAAAACAGAGTAGAGTTGAACCGAATCATGCTAGAACTGTGGTGGAAAAGTGACAAAAGTGATATCGTGTCATCCCTACTTCAGACCTCAGCCAGGACCTTCTCGCAAAAGATGAGGTTAAATAAAGGTTATAACTGAAGTAAAATCATAAAAATGAAACAACAGCTCCCGCGTTTCTCTGCAGTGACCCACAATGAAGCCGAAAACATGATGAACCTAAAACTAAAAAGCGGGAGAAACCATGAGAGCAGCTGAGATGACGGATGGAATTGTTCATTTCCACATTACGCCGCCTGAATTGTGAGCCTTGAATTAAATGATGCAGTGCGACACAGTGTATTGTCGCCCGCGTGAAAGACACATGAAACTTCAGGCGTCCACAGTCGGAGCGTAAATGCACCACACATTCACTCGCTCACACGCCGTCCCTCCGACACAAACACAAACACACACACACTTCAGCACCCAATCATCCCTGACGTGGGGCTGACAATTTTTAATGTACTAACTGCCTGCTCCACTGATCTGATTAATCATGCCCCAAGAGATCAATAAAGACAGAAAATTAAAACAATTTAAAAGGTATTAAGCAGTGGGGCTGCTGTCTGCCACCACCACCGCCGCTCTGACTGGGGGGGGTGCAGAAGAAAAATCAGCTGGCACTCAGAGAGCTCGGGGCGTGACGGAGCCGCTGTTCACCGTCCAGCCGGAGCATGAGAGATCTCTCCCTGAAGACTTCATTTATCTTCCGTGCCAAAGTCCTCCTCATTTAATAAAATGGAAGAGTCTACATTGTCGGCTGCAGTCAGTGAGCAGCAATTAGTGACCAACTTGTCCAAACTAAGGGACTGAGGTTAGTGCACGGCCAGATATTTGCTCCAAGTAGGAACCGAACATATTCACTGTTTTTGAACTGAAATCGCAATTTTATTCTCCTATATCTGATTGTTTTATGATATTTTTAAAGAATAATAATAAATACATGTTCATATCTTCAACTCTATATAAAATAAAAGTAAAGCCACAGAAGAAGTAGCAGTTATCCACCAGGGGGCGACTCCATATGAATGAAAGTCTACAGGACAAAGAGATTCTCTCTTCTCTTGATTTATAACGTCAATAAATATTTTCCTAAGGACTTAATGGCCTCAATAATGAGCTTCGGCTCTTCTTTGATTGAACGTGACGTCAATTTCTTTTAAATTATGTTCCCATTTAGAGGAATTCTTTATATTATTACCTGGTTTCTTTGATCCAAATAACAGAGAAACTGTGGACAAAACGAGACATTTCCGAGACATAATTTATCCTAAACATCAATTTAATCTAATCTAATCTATCAAGACAATAATCGACAGATTAATGAGTTATGAAAATAATAAAGACACTAAGGAGGCAGGGATAATGAAACACAGCTGAAACTAATAATAAGTAAAGTAAAAAACAAAAACTGGACCACATCAGGTCAGGGAGGACAATCACAATCACATGAGGGGAAAACAGGACAGGAATTAGAGCTACACACACACACACACACACACAGAGACACTAGGAAGAATTACATAATAAAAGAGGAAACTCACGAGGCACAAGGAAAACCCCAAAAATTCAAGGATAAAGAAAACAGAAAGGACTTCGAAGAGTCCAAACTGAATTTTGTCCAGAGAAAGAAACACAGCTGGGGAAAACCAGGGGTATTTGTGACCAACAGAAGCTATTTGTATTATAGTTAGTGAAAGCAGTGTGCAAACACTCTTTGAGACACAAAGACTCCTGGTTTTCCCCCAGCTGTTTTTCTTCCTTTGGACAAAATTCAGTTTGGACTCTTCGTAGTCTTATCTTTGAGTTTTTTTTTTTTCCCTTGTTGCCTTGACAGTTTCCTGCAGGAGAGGTTTTTAAACAGATTACCAGAATTTTCTCAACCTTTTTAGCCAAGACTAATGTGATTATGTTTTAATAACATGCGTAAATGTAAGTTTTAATTAAGTCCATGGTTCTCAAACTGTGGCACAAGAGGAACATGTAGAAATACTGTTCTACTGTACAGAGCTTAGAGAATTTATTACACCACCTGTCATAAAAGCAAGAAATATTTTTGTAGTCTTTCAAAACGTATTGTTATTTATTTTTTTATACAAATAACAAACTGAATTTATCTTTTTATAACCACATTTGAGCTGACTCACTGGGCTTCTTCAACATTCAGCCACTACAACAAGTCAACAACTATAATTTAGTATTTTAATCAAGAAATAATCATGTGCTTTACTATTTTTTTTTTTCAGTTTTTTTGTAAAACAAAAGAGCTTCTACATACTGGTGTATTAACCATTACAGTATTTTGATGATTACCAATGCTGTTAATTTAGGGCAGCTGTGACTTTGGGTGGTGGTCTGATACACTTGTTCAGCACTGTATAAACCAGGGTATGTGAGTCACCTTATCTGTTGCTCCATCTTCATCTAATTTCACTACACCAGTGTGTGAAGTATAAGTGAGGAAGAGGAGGATGATGAGAGATTAATCTGCCTCCCGTGAAAAGTCTGTAGCTGACTTTTTCTCGGCCTATTTACGCCATTGTATTTTAACGTTGGTGATAACGGTGTTACTCAGAGCTCAGTGTTTTCTCAGTTGATACTTGTGTATAAAAAGTTTGAGATTAAAGTTTGATTAATGGATTCATTGTTGCAGACTTGCACTGCTTTAGAGTAAGGAGTTGCAAGTTTTTTTGACTCTATGAATGAAGCAAAATGATCATTCCCTGCTGGAAATCCGCGGATAACGTTCTGTCAATTAGCTAAAATAAGATATGGCCCAGTTTATGTCGGATGTGTAACAATATTGTGTTTGAAGAGCGAACAGAAAAGCGTGCACACACACACACACACACACACACACACACAGCTACACATTCACCTCAACATACTCTGCCAAGCACCTATCTTCATCAATCAGGTTTGTGCACAGTTTAATAAAAAAATATTGACTTACAAGTGATTTTTTATCAAAACACCATTTGTACTGAGAATGCATGCAAGTCTGCGCCGTCCACTGCTGCAGCTCTGAAAGGAGAACCCCCCCCCCCCCCAACTCTCTCTTGGCCTTATAACTGATGATCTGCAGCCAAGGGAAAATAAATTGAAAATCAATGCAGGTGGCACAGACGAAATGAGAATGAGGCATTAGGAGTGGAGGTGGTGTGTGTGTGTGTGTGTGTGTGGGGGGGGGGGCTGCAGTGCAGGCCTCTCAGGGCAAAGAGTGGAGGGTGCAAAGACTGGAGCGCAGGGGGAAACTTAGTCCCAGCTGTCTTCCAACCCCCTCTCACACTTTATTTATCGTGCACAAATAGGCTGGGATCAATAGTTTTAATCTAGAGTTAAATGTATTGAGTTTGGCCTGTCTCTCCTCTCCCCCCCCCACACCTGGCCATTGACTTTCCCCCTTTTTTTTTTTTTTTTTACTTCACACACCTTCAGTCTCCAGCTGCTGCCATTGACCCCTACTGTCACAGTGCCAGTGTGAGGGGATCACCTGGGAGGAGTGAGGGTTAATAAGTTTCAGAGACACTTAGCCACTTTTCAGCCTCTCAGAGATACTGTGAACCGTAGAGTAAAGCTGGGTTAGAATTAGAGTTTATTTGTTCCCTCAAATAATGTAATAAATGAAAATAAATGTCTCAAATGTCTTGTCCACAAACCAGAATGATTCAGTTTTAATGATCTCTTTGTCAAATGAAGCAAAGCTACCAGAAAATATTCACATTTTAAGAAGCTGAAAAATCTGAAAACCTATTTTAATTATTGAAAAAACTCTAAAACCAACCAATTCAACAGTAATTGTCAAATTGACGATATGCACGATTTGTGTCTCGGTATCTTCTGCAGACACATGACTGTTAACAGGTCAGGGCTGGATTATTGAAAACTTGATTTCTTTAAATACTATTATACTATTTTTAAAACCAAAAATTTATACCTGATGTACGTAGACTAGGCCTACGTCATAATTACTGGAGGCGTTATGGACACTGTCCACTGTCTCTCTCTCTGGTGTTGATGTGAGATTCCATGCAGAACAAAGAGCAAGTAAAGTTAAAACAAGAGAGAGCAAATGATGATGTGATGTCTGGGAAATTTAAAATCTCGCCAAAGAAAATGACAAAGACTGATTTTGACCACTTGTCGCGATGCAGAGCTTGCTGCAAATCAATAGACGTGGACGCAATCATGGGCAAAAACGCTCTTACCAGTTGTCCTCCCATCTTATTAAGCTGTGTCAGCACATTTGGTCCTTGAATTAGAGGGAACTGGTCCTGGTAAGGGCCACGCGGGTTGGTGTAGTGGTTAGCACTCATGCCTTTGCAGCAATAAGACACAGGTTTGTGACCTGTGTGGGTTTTCTCCGGGTTCTCCGGTTTCCTCCCACAGTCCAAAAACATGCAATATGGGGATCAGGTAAACTGGGCACTCTAAATTGACTGTAGGTGTGAGAGTGAATGGTTGTTTGTCTCTATATGTGTCCCTGTGATGTGGAGGATAAAGCGGGAGAAGATGGATGGATACATGTACGTACTCCGTATACGTTCCTATGCATTTGTGCAGTGTGTGACGCACAAACATCTGTGTTGCAGCGATATTCTGTCAGCTCAGGTAACTCTTGTTGGTTGTTGAGTGATTTAATCTTTAAATTGATTAAATACACACGCACACGTAAAATAAGTTAAGATTCCCTGTTATGAACTGCTTTACAATAAAAAAAAAGAAAAGAAAAGAAAAAGTCATTCTTGTGCTCACTGTGTTTTATGACCAGCTCGTTGGCAGGGCACAACTACGACAGAGCCCTAACATGGAGGAGGACTCCATCTACTGGAGGCAGGTGTGAACTACACTGACTTAAAAAAAGAAGGTTTTTCTTACTGTGAAACTGTCTGCCTGGAACTGGTTATCCACATAGATGCAGACTCTGTCATAGTCTTTCATTTCCTGACTGGACTCGATACTCCTGGGGAGAATAAAAATAATAATAGGTGAGTTAAAAAAGACATTATTCTTTGTCATGTATAATCATGGGTTCTTTGAACAGCAGCCATTTCGAGAGGTCACCGTAGGGAAAATCACAGGCGTAAATATTCAAATGAATGATGACTGAGTTCCATTTATCTATCTTCTGACTGACTCACATGCACTGAATCTGTACAACCTGTGATTTTCCTGCCAAAATTAACTCCAAATATGTTCTACCTTTGACCATCACACATTAACATGTTTTTGTATTACAATGAATTGTTTAATCATGCTTTTTTTCTTTTATTCAACTACTGGCACTTTATTCTGTATCCCAATTCCTTGGCTCGTGGCACACTTCTTTGCCTCTATGTGAGTGTGTCACCTTCACTGCTATTTACTGCCCCCTAGTGGGACTAATAAAGTAGTTTGAATTTAATTTCAATAGCCCATGAATTGAATTCAATGTTTTGAAGTATAAAAGACCCAGAACTTTCCCTGGAGATTCTCCTGACAGCTCTCTACTATTATCTCTACTATAATATCCATATAAGCTTGTGTCAGAACCATGCATGAAAAACTCCCGAATGAGATTATCTCCAGTCACTAATCTCTGCATGTTTACCCAGTTCATGCCTGAAAACAGCACACGTTGGGATTTTTCCAACAGATTTATGGCATATTATGAAGCAAACCGAGATTATGTAAATAGGGAATAATCCAACAGGTATAATTTGACATGATACAGTTGCTAAATTAATATAGGATTCATGTTTATTTAATTTCAACACATTTTATTTTAGACAGACTGAGCTTGTTTGTTTCTTTTGAATTGATGGATGTATATTGTATTTTTTGTACGTACTGTATGATGCACACACTGTAAATATTTAAAAATCTAAATGAAAAGGGTGAATATGACTTTACAAACCTGAAGAAGTTCTCTGCATGGCCCATGTTCACCATGTAGTCCTTCCCTCCGACCTCCTGGAAGTGCAGAGCGATGAACTGTGGCTTGCAGCTGTAAATCGTCTGTAACGAAGCAGAGCGAGCGAAACACGTCTCAGTCTACGCATCCTTCATTACAGAGTAATGAGTGGAGAAGAAGGTCAAACAGCAGCACAGAGTGTTACAGGACCATGCAAACCATCAGTGAGAGGTCATGTGGAGTGTCTCGGTGTGGGTTTTTAGTTATATCAGTCAGCGTGTTTACATGCATTTAAAAGTCCAATTTTAGTCAGACTAAGACAATAATTTAATAATAGGTTTTCTTAATTCAATTCAATTCAATTTTATTTGTATAACGCCAAAGTGGATCAGTGGATAGAAAAAAAATCCCTTTTAACAGATGAAGAAATCTCTGATAGAACCAGACTCAAAGATGTGCAGCCATCTGCCTCGGCCGGTTGGGGTGAAAGGAAAAATGGGGGTCAGAGTCGAGGTGGGGGACAGAAAGGGGGGAGAGAAAGAACAAGAAGGAGGTGAGGTAGAGACTGAAGAAAGAGACCAGGAGCAGATATACAACAATTGTATCTGGTTAATGTCATGTAAACACATTAGTCTGACTAAAATAGAGCTAGTCTTAGTCAGACTAACATACCTGGATTATGCAATTCATAGTCTGATTATTCCTGCATGTATACTCTTAGTCAGACAATTTCTTCAAGCTGAACTCTTAATGGGATTGTTTGTGCTATGTCTATATCAGCCAAAGCATTTTAATTATCATGTTTACTGTGTTTCTATAATTGTTTTATTGCTTTGTATACCACCAACTGCCAAACCAATTGTCACTTGAGGAACAATAAAGTTCTGAACAAAAACAATTGGAAGTTTTACACTTTTTCATGACCTGTATGATGTAATTATTTCAGATTTTAAAAGTTCTTATGACTGACATCATTTTCTTGATGAATTCTATTATATTTTTTTGTTAAGTGTATTTCAATTTATCAATAATAAATCAATCAGTTACATATAATTCCATTTTTTTTTGGCTGAATTGCAAAAGATAGTCAACAAAAATGAAGAGAACAAATATAAAATGACCTTACCTTATACAGTTCATGTAACCAATCACTTTCAATTTCACCCAACTGTAAAGAGAAAAGGAAAAAAAAATAATTAAAGGCCTTTCCTGGAAGAAACAGAAGGAAATAGATTTATTCTGTCCACCTCAAGGGCAGAGCAACAACCTGTAAACACAACATTTCTGCACAATAAATACAGTCGTCATGACAACCTAGATTAGGTGCATGTCACACCAGATATTCTCTCATTTAGCTGTTTAATTCTTCATCCTCTCTCAGGAGCTAAATATTGCTAAAGAATCAAACCTGCTACTATGGATGGATAATATATGATATTATTGTGTATCGTGATTTAAAAAAAACATTTACAACAAGTTGATTACGGTGAATTTTCATTAGGAGGATAATCCAGATTTATCAGAAAAGTGACTTGAAATTGGTTTCTAGTTCGCCAACATAGAGTCACAGTGATTTGTTTTGAAATGCCACAAGTGGGAGCTTGTTTCCTCTGTATCTGTAAGCTTTCAGAAATATTTTACTACGTCTGGTTGTTGTTTTTTTGTGTTGCCTGTGAATATCTAGATTTTCAAGACTGAGGAAAAGTAAACCTCAAAACTTCTTTCATGTTATTTTTTTATTCTGTATCTTTTCCGTTATTTCCCTTCGTTTTAATCAAAAATATATTGGTCTTTCTTAACATTTCATTTTAGCTACACATTTTATGAGCAGGAAAAAGAGCTGTTGTTAGCTCGGTAAGTTAGCTAGCTAATGCTACACTTCTTAATCTTCTGCTAATCAGAGCTATGAGTCATACCTGTAAATTTAAGGCTGTATATATTAAACAAATAAAAGATATTTAAAAAAAAATATGACTTTTGGGTCAAAAATAGGTCAAAAGGATGTTAAGAAGTCTTCATGGAAACTCTGCGCTAACTCTGAGCAAGGAAATACAAACTGTCTGGAAATGTAATCTGGCACATTGTGCTGATTCTGTTTCCAGGAAGTACGAGTGTACCTGTAATACTCTGGACATGATCGTGAAGGTATGTTTTAAATTACACACTGGCCACGGTTACAGCTGAGTTTACAGTAAAACATGTATGAGAAAATCAGGCAGACGCAAAAAAGGCTGAGGGCGACTTAGCAGCGCCACGAAGGGGTTTAAGGGGGGATTAAATCCCCTTTAGTTTTATTTTCTGCCCCTTCTGTTTGAGCTGAAATAAAGCAGAATCTTTTTGTTGTTTCAAATAAAAGTTTCTGGGCAAGGTTGAACAATTAATCATTTTCAATATGAAACAACCATCGGATATAGGTATGGGACGATACCACTTTTTGTGACCAATACTGGTATCACAATCTAGTCCAATACAATCATTTTAGACCATTTATGAATTTATGAATGTGTTAACAACACGTTTGTGCCGAGTAATTTCAAAGACATAATTCTCCAACTGTGTAACAACTGTGTAATAACAGTTTGCTGATTTTTATTCACATTTTTACAGTCTTTTTTTGATTGTATCAGATTTTACATTTTTATCTGTTATCCGATCTCCGATCCGAGAGATCCGGAAAACAACACCATGTGAAAAATCGTTGCAATTTAATTTGTCATTTCAATTCATTTTTTCCTCTATTTAACTCTAAATGGAATCGATGTAAATGGAACTCAGCATAGTTCTCCATTTGTGTCACATCATTTCTGAATGTTGACGTTCAGTTACGGCTTCATTCAACTGTGACAAATACGTCAAAAATGTTCCGTTTTGTTCTGAAGTACACTTGCGATTGCATGTCTGATTCTCATAATAACAGGATTCTCCGGTTTATCAACAACAATCGATTGCTGCCTCAGTCGACTTCACGTGCATCAGGATTTTGGGCCACTGTGTGGTGAGAGGGTGAAGCCAGGTGCACTCACACCAGCAAAGGAATGGCTTTGCATAGTGTATTTGCATGGACTGTGCAGGACGTGAAGGTCTCCTCTCAAATCATTTGTTCATGAACATGAACAGCACTGCGTCTGACAATGTTCAAGATTCATCCAGTCATCATAACTTTTCAAATATACAGTAACTTAAACATTGATTAATATTATTAATTCATAAATATAAACAGGTTAAACCTTCTGTCTGTACTCATACTAACTCCATTTGGTTCCAACACTATAAACTCTCAGAAAATGTGCACACATTTGGTTGAATGTAAATATTTACGCAGACGTGTTATGAAAGCTTTACAGATACGGAGGAAACAGATGAACTCTAACTCTGCTATGAAGGATATGCATTTTTAATAATCTTTAATAGGGATTGTTATAAATCATGAGGACCTGGAATGACTGGAAAAAATGCAGGCTTCAAAATAAATGACTAGGTCTGTATGTTGGCAAGAAGGACAGCGTTTCTAAAGTCACACACATGAAATATTAACAATTTTCTCCATGAATGATCATCTCGATAACAAAAATTCACCGCAATCAAGATATTGCAAGTGCTTTTTATGACAATGCATGATTATATCGTTAATTGTACTATCCCTAATTGTAATATCATGTAGGTTGTGTATGTACATAGGTTTAAACATTTTTAATAAATTACTAAAAAGTGGAACAAAACGTTGAAATGTTAAGAAAACAGGTTATTCATGCTAAAATAAAAATACTTTCAGTATCAAACAGTCGTACAAAATGTTAGCGTCACAAAAACATAGTTCACTGTTGCAAAAATAAGTTGTACAACTTACCTAACAAACAACTTGTACAAACAACTTACCTTACAAAATATGAATGCGTTTGTCCTCAAAAACGTCACTAAAACTATATTTTTAATTTGTTACCTGTCTGTTTAAAATATTTAACTTTACTTTAATTTACTTTATACTATCATTTTAAATTGTAATAACTGTATATATATTTATATATATATTAGCACTGCAGTCGAGCCACGAAAATGTAGATTTGAGAGAAGTTAAGCAAATGTTGTATTATTTGCTATTATTAAACCGTTAAAGCAGGAGGGTTAAATAAGCCAAAAAGAAAAATTGTCATTAATTATCGGCTATAGAAAACCCATATCAGTCGACCTCTAATCACTAAGACTCTATGTTGGCGAGCATTTTCCAGTCACTCATATGAAATATTAACGTTTTTCTCAGTTCATGATGACACCAATAATGATTACGATCATGTCATCATGTCACATAATATTATTGTGTCATCCTTAGACTTAATTACAGACCAACTACACAATCAGAAGCCACAGAGAAGCAGCAGAGAGTGTGTAGCTCAGGGGTCTCAAACTCAAATGACCTGTGGGCCAATGACTGTCTCGTCTGGTCAGTCAGGGGCCAGTCAAGTAAAAAAAAGCCCTACTTTTTTGGGAAAAGCAACAGTTGGGGTGGACGTTATGAGCTCAAAATCGCATATCAATATGTATGTATATGTATATGTATATGTATATATATATATATCTCTCTATTGCCTCGTGTGAGCTTTTCCGTCTTTCCGTTTTCCGCACTTTGGTCCACTGTGTTTGTTTTAAAGTGCTTTACAAATAAAGTTGGATTGGATCATTTCAAAATATAAGTGGTTGTTTTAATATGCAACAATAAAAAAAAAAACATTTATGATGCAAAATTAATCTATTAATTTAAAAATAAAAACATATAGAATAATAACAACTTAATATTGTTTGGAGGGCCACATGAAATCGATTGGAGGGCCACATGTGGCCCCCAGGCTGCAACATTGAGACCACTGGTGTAGATGCTTCTGTGATGTTTTCAGAGCAGAGATAAAGGGTTGACTCTGTCACTGGCTGAGCTGCTCCTGTTACTGAACTACAAGAGGATTTAAAAGCTTGTGATGTGCTTAAAGACCTGCTCTTATCCTGAAGGTAGAGAGAGAACGTTGAGCAGTGTTTGCTTATAGAAATGCATCGGGCCTAAAGTCAGTAGAAAAGCTTGCGTCTCCCTGGGAGGAAAAAAAGATACTCATCTGTTTACATATTTCCCACAAAGGGATCTAACATGTTTTCACTGGAGCCAGATTAGGCAACCGGAAACATGGTCCCGAGCCAAATTTCCATGAGTGTCAGACTCCGAGCTCCTCCTCTCTCCTCTGTCTGCGACTTTAAACCCAGTCTGGACCGAAATACAAACCGCTGCATATTAAACGGAGTGTTTTGAATAGTTCAATTACAGTCAGATGTCTTTACTACATTATAAAAAAAACACACTGTAACTTATGTCAGGCAGCTGCGATTATTCAATTCTTCATCAATGACTAAACTAGTTGTCAACTATTTTGATCATGGATTAATCTGTTTGAGTGTTTGTTTAATAATTAGAAGAAGCTTTCTGATTTTTCAGCTTCTTAAATGTGAATATTTTCTGGTTTCTTTGCTCCATGTAATGAAAGGAAAATCGACTACATCATAATTTCCAGGTTTTGAAAGCATTAACTAACATTTTTCAACATTTCTCAACATTTCCTGACATGTTATTAGAAATGGTGATGTGGTTATAGTTATATACTAAAAAGACACAAAACAATGGTTTTTATCAATGACTGCGTTTATAACCACATATCTTCCTACATTCATATGACAGCATGGTGTTGCCACAAAGCAAGAAGGTTGTCAGTTTGAACCCCAGTTTGACCGAGGGCCTTTCTGTGTGGAAAAAACCCAGGTTCTCCACGTTCTCAAACCCAGGTTCTACAGGTTCTCCAGGTTTCCTCCAAACGTGCAGTTTAATTGGACTCTCTAAAATGTACTGTAGGAGCAAGTAAACTAGAATCCTGATGATCGGGGAGCCCCCAATAGTGTGTGGTATATGATACGATACATGATCTACGATACCAATAATATCACGATATGACGATTCTGTGATTCTGTCAATATATTGCAAGACAATTATACAGCGATACATCACAATATCTGCATTGGTTATCGTATTGCACGACAATGATGTATCACTAAATTTATATTTTGACCCACGTCTAGGGGGAAGAAACATTTTAACATATCAAAGAAATCTTGATTTATATATCTGAACAGTGTTCAAATCAAAGTCATTAAATTGGTTTACTTGTTTAACTTGACTTTGGTAGAAGTTGAAGTCACTTTTTATATATATATATATATATATATATATATATACATACATATATGTATGTACTGTGTGTGTATATATATATATATAAAGTGACTTCAACTTCAATTAAAATAGTGAATATATGTATATATATATACATATATGTATATATACACTTTATATATATATATATATATATATATATATATATATATATATATATATATATATATATATACATACATATATTCACTATTTTAATTGATCATAGAAGTAGTAGGACTCGATTAATCGTCACAGATTATTCAGTCTCTGTCAATCTGGCGTCTCCGCTCAGGTCACGTGAGCTGCAAATCTCGCGCATCTTTTGCTTTTACAACTTTTTTTTTTTTTTTTGAAACGACGGCGGATGAATACAGTGAAGCACATGCTGTTGACAGCTGACAAACAACACAGGGTAAAAACACACCGTTTTCTGTTAGAAACGTTATTAACAGTAACAGCAACAGGTCGAAAACAACAGAAAACTACAAACTTCACACACTGAAGTGAACATGTTGTAGTTTCCACTGTGTGTGTGAGTGAGCGCTAACCCTCACTCACTCACAGGAGGAAGAACGCGCCACTGCTAAATCTATAATCCGATTATAATCTGAGCTGGTGTGTGTGTGTTGTTTAATTTTAAAAAAGGTTTACTCACGTTGTCAAAGAGTGAGCCGACATTGGCGGTGACGAGCAGCACATCAGTGAACGTTTCCATGTTAACGACCTGCAAAGCCTTCACGCGCACACGGTCCCAGGAAACTCCGCAGCAGCAGCGGCGGCGGCGGTAGCGTCGCCCGGATGACGCGCGCGCGACTCAGGCCTGAAGAGGCGGCGGCTCCTCCTCCTTCTCCTCCTCCGCTTCTACACGGAGAGACTTTTACGCCGCAGAGTGCGAGTAAACGTCCCGCTCTCACCGGTCCGTCACCACTCGGCTGTCGCGGGCGTCATGGCGTTTGAACCGGCCGCGGCGCTCGCGACCAACCGTCGTCTAAGCAGCGGCAGAAGCGGCGGTTGTAGTTGTAGTAGTTCGCTTCCCTCGTGCGCGGATTTCCGCCTCCTCTCTGTTAATTGGACTAGTGTCTTCTTAACGGACGTGAAGCATCTGCTGCTGTCTTCACAGGACTGTCCCTCCGTCTGTCTGTGTCTCCTGTCTGTCTCTGTCCCTCTGTCACTGTCTGTGTCTTCAGTGCCGTGTTATGAGAAACGCGCGGCTCCGCCCACTTAACCGCTAACACTCAATTACAGTCTTCCTCATGTTGAGTCAAACCTTCAGTGTCACTCGCACACACACTAAGAGTTTCAATTAGTTAACCACTACAACAACAACAACAAGCCTCCACTGTGAATGAGTGGTTCTCAAAGACTGGGTTGGGACCCACAGATGGAATGCAAGAGATTTTTTTTAGTTGTCCCTCAGAATCAGACTTTATGCACATAACATACAAGGAATTTGACTTTTTTGGTGCATTTAAATAGAATGAAATAAAATGAAATTGTTCTTTTTAAATGGGGCGCTGTGTGAAAGACAAGGCAGAAGGGACTCATTTTGTGATACACCTGTCGAATATCTACCAATATATCTCGCATTTCTCGTCCAAACTCTGCAACGCACACGCTGGTACACTTAGTGAGTCACCTTTTGGACATTTACCAATTTATTTTTTGCATTATCATGTATATTTCTTATATTGTTCTATGTAAAATACTACTACTAGTAGTGTGCTGTTCCTTCATTCCTATTATAAAAAGGTACCAAAACACACACATGGCTGTTAACTCACCATTCAACATACCACACACTCAATGAGTGTTGCGTCTCAACAGGAAGTTAGTCATTTTCTTTCTGTGAAAGCCTCTTAAAAAGAATTTCCAGTGAAATACTCTCTTTGTCCTGCTGCCATATTTACCATCATACAGCGCAGGATACAGCATGTCTGCTTTTGTTTATGTGTATGAGCTGTAATTCTGTAGAACTGTAGTTTCCAGTCATCATAAAAACACATGTACGTCCTTATATAACATGCATTATGTAGTGTGTTCTCTACAGTGAAACACAGAGATGTAAAAGTCTTGACTCGGACTCGTTGGTTTCAGTGCCAGCTCACAGTCTGAGCTCCAAACCCCGACTCTGGGCTCCATAGTGCCGTTAATGAGCGGTTCAACCATGGCGTGGTTCTTGCAGCCAACCTCTCTGAGCTTTTTGTCCCCCGTTTCCTCGGACTCCTCCCTCCCTCCCTCCCCCCCTGAGCACTGTGTGCTTTATCCAGCAGCATCAACAGGTCCATTTGAAAGTGTTGCGACAGAGCTGCAGAAGAATGCTGCCACGTCCGTCCATCACCGGTTCGGAAGCACAGTGTGAAGAAAGGAGACTGAGGTGGTTTGTTGCAGGCAGTTTTGAAGGAGACGTCTGGGGTTTTAAGGGTGAAGCAGCTGCAGCAGAATGAGCAGCGTGCATCCAGCTTAAAGACCATCGTCTTTAAACCTCATGTAAGATTGTGTTGTTGTAGCTTCAGTGCTCACAGGACAATAAATCAAACTGGAAAGGCAAATTTCCCACAGGGACAATAAAGTCTGTTTTATCGTATCTTGAGTCAAAGTAAATATTTGCACTAAATTTAAAAAAAAAGTTCCTACAACGACAAACCCTAACTGAAAAGGCATAAAAATCTATTAATTCTGGGAGTTAATCGTAAACAAGGTCGGCCTTTTCCGGTCCAGGAGTGTAGACACTGAGCCTGAGACTTTAAAAAAAGTATTGTTTTGGTTTTAAAAATGTTAAATGAGTGCTACAGTGATACTAACGCTAAGATTTTCCAATTTCTGACGTATTACGTTATATAGTATAGGCTGTTTTGACTGTAATTCATTATTTCGCCAATAAATATTCAAGAGTTTGAGATTTAATGGTCTTAATCACTAGTTTCTGCTCTTCCTCAGTAAAACATGACGCCAGTGTAGTAAATTATGTTCCCATTAAGGCTCAAAGAATTACTCGATTATTTGATGAGTGTTTCCTAAATAATTAAAACCAGATTTCTCTGATTTTTCAACTTCTTATAAGTGAATAGTTTCTTTGCTCCATATAATAAAACATTTTTTTTTAAAAACTGAATCATTTTGTGGACAAAAACAAGATATTTCAAACATTAATCAACATTTTCGGACATTTTATGGACCAAACGATTAATCGATTGAGAAAATAATCATAATAGTTGAAAGTAATTTAAAGGAAAATAGACAATAAAGCAGCTGGTAATGAGATGGTCAAATGGCCAAAATCTTGAGGCTTTAAAACTGGATTTCAGATTCCTATGAGTGAAAACCCTTGAAAGGCATGAAAGGAAAAACAAGGTCAAAAGTAGAGTCACATTGTTGAACATTTATTTCGATGAACAGGTTTGACATGACCTCAAAGACGATCCCTGATCACAGCAAGACCAGAGGGATGAAAGAAACCTGCGGCCGGACTCTGTCCGTCCTGCTCCTCCTGCACCACAGCTGCACTCTGTCCCTCCTTAAAAACCTCCCTGAAGAGGCTGCTGCTGCCAAGTGGGGGAAAGATCACTTGTGAAAATAAAGACAATAGTTTTTGTTTCTTTTAAAATAATTTAAGCACGATGATCCCTGCACAGGCAGGAAGCCAATGGAAAAAAACGACGACCGAAATCGCCTGAAATGTTTTGACCGGGAGACAAATTGTGATAGATCTTCTTACACTACATCATCGTAGTGTATCTAAAAATAAGTTCTGAATGAAAAGGATCATAAATCATCTGCCTCAGTCCTTGTGGCTGCACAAAAAATCCACTTCATAATGTGAGAACTTACACATTCTGTGGAACGAAAAACCCTAAAAAACATCTGCAACATAAACTCCGACAGTGATCACACCTGTTGCTTACAAGTCATAATGCCAAACACAAAATAAAATTAGAATACAAGTATTTTTTTTTCTCTTCTTGGAAAAAAGCCCATAAAAATATTTGTAAATGTAACAAAATCTCCGGCCTCACGCCCACAAACCATGGGCATGTGCCGGTCATGCGAAACCCCAACTCAGTCACAGGTTGTATTTAGCTTAACTGTATAAACTAAGTTTTTTTTATCTACGTCCCCACGTACAAACAGCTCTGTAAACGTTAACAAAAAATTAAAAACATTAAAAACTATCAAACAAAGTCAGGGAACTCAATGATAGATAATAACAATAACAAAAGAAAGAAAGAAAAGGGTTTCCCCTCTAAAAAAAGACTGCCACCGAGGAAGACAATACTCTTTCTGTGAGCACCTCATTCTGATTCCAAATGCATGTGTGAGGCCTCAAGTCAAGCTACTCCAACAAAAGGGGGCAGCGGGGACTCCGAAAGACTAGCAGCCGCGATGCAAACAGAACATGCCGGGCTGTGGCAGTGACCGAGGAAGCCAAATGGAGCAACTGTTGACATCTGAGAGGGAGTTTTTCCGGTCCAGGAGCGTCGACACCGAGCCTGAGCCGATCGCCTTCACAGTCACAGAGAAGCACGAGTCAGTCAGTCGTCCTCCACGTCAATGTCCTTCAGGAGCGACTGCGGTCCTCCTGCGTCCCCACCAGCATTTTACTGTACAGCTTCTGCTGCTCTTCTTTAAAGGTATCCTTTACCTTTCCTCGCTTCAGTCCTCCGTCCCTGCAGAGACGAGAGGGACAGTTCAGTTTTCATAAAATGTCACAATATTGTTTATATATTATCTGCTATACTATGTTAGATGCTGAAATATTCTACTCAAGTAAAAGTACCACTGTTTATATAAACCTTTACTTAAGGTCAAGTAAAAGCACTGGTCTAAAAAGTTACTCAAGTTAAAGTCAAAACTCATTTAAAATTAGTAGTAGAGTAAAAGTTACTTCGTTACTTTTATAACAAGGTTGTGGTTCTTTCTTGTGTCGTTCAAAAAAGGACAAGGGAACACAAATCTCACATTAATTGTTTTTAAATTAAACGCAAACCTTTACAAATTAAAGTGCTGACAAAATAAAACATGTCAGGATGGGTCAAAGGCCACAAATGCTTTAACTTCCTCCCTCCCTATTTTACAGCAATTTAAAACTTAATTACAAATTAAATTAATTAAAAATGTTAATGTTTATTTACATTTTTAATTAATTTAAAATTCTGTGATTAACCATTACAGTCTCAAACTTCACACTACACAGCTAGCATTGTCGCCTCACAGCAAAAAGGTCACCGGTTCAAATCCCAGTTGGACCAAATTTGCCATGTTCCCCCGTGTGTGTGATTGGGTTCTTTCTGGTTTCTTTCTCCAAGAGGTGATGTATTTAACCCACAGCAGATGAAGTAATTCATCATTTTGAATCCTTTGACGGATCTAATTAAAATATAATTACGTTTCTACACGACTATCATTTGTGATTGATGACATAGAGAAGAGGTGAACGTGTGAGGTGAAGCATTTCTGTCACATACTCTACTAACAGTCACAGAGTTTGTATGTGAAAGAGAGCAGAAACTGAGGCAAGTGAGTGTTTTCTTACCACAGGAGGTCCACCAGTCCTCCTTGTCTGGCAATGGCTGCTTTTACACGGTTAGCAAACTGTACGGCGTCCTCTCCCTCCTGTGGGTGAAGATTGACACCAGTGAAAACACAGGCAAAAACTTTTTACAGCTATTATATAAGTCTAAAAGCCTTGTTTCTTTGTTGAAGTAAATCTTCCATGAATAAACAGAGAGAAGAGCAGACGAGAGACTCTAAGACTTGTGTACACTTTGTCACAGAAAATGTGAGTTAAACCACTCCATCCATCCAGCAAGAGAAAAGAAAAACTGTAAGAAATAGAGTCAACAGTGGAGTCTCACCTCTCTCGACATGGGAGGAAGGTACCACACGCTGCAGACGATGGCCCAGCTGCTCATCATACGTAACAGATAGTTGACCATACCGAACTTGCTGCTGTTCCAGAAGGCATCTCCGAATCTGGGGTCGTACTGTGAGGATCAAACACACACACACACACACCAGAGCGACAATCAATATCTGTTTTGAACAAACAAACATGGTTAACGTTGATGGTTGACTCAAAAAGAAACAGCAGGGTCAACAGCACGGGGTGTGACTGAAGAGTTCTGAGGCGGCAATAATAATAATAATAATTAGCAATAAGGTCAGACAGATGGAAATTACTCATTTTAATTGAAAAGCATTCCTAAAATGTTCCGTTGGTCTTTTTCTTTTTGCACCAACTGATGTATTTAACTTTGAAACGACGTATTCCGTGATGTTCTCTTCTACAATAATATACAACAGAAGACGTCTAGCTAATGTCCAGCAGGCTGCACACTGAGAGGATTAATGCCGCCCTCCACTGTGAGAAGTTTGATATTACAGTTCAAAGTTCTCCTCCTTCAATGCACTTTAAAGCTCCTCAACACCACCTCTCTCCTACCACGACCTCTTTAAAACACAAAGGGGACCAGGGAAGTGAGCAGTCACTCACGAGCAAATGAGCGCATGATTGAAGGCGAAAGTACTTCACTTCCTGTGATGAGTACACATGGACAGCTGCAGAGTTGACTAAAGATCACACCTTCAAAGAGAAGAACCAGAGTCTGGTTGTCTGGTCCACATCAGTGGGTTTACAGACTGCGGCATAAATGCTCCAGGCTGTTTTTTCCCCCCCCCGAAATACTCTAAGTGCACACACACCCCCTTAGACAACTGAGGAGTGTTAGAAAGAAGAAGAAGCTGCTTGTAAGATTGACCCTCTGGGAACAATTAACTTTGCATAACAAACACAATTGTCAAGGGAAATAATGATTGTGGTTAAAAACATGTGTGTTGACTGCAGACAGAAATGTCATCACGCAGCAATAATAAAGGAAGAAACTAGGTGATTTTTTGGGGATACATTACAGAGAGACATTACAATTTTTAAGTCAAGTTTCAATTCAATTTTCACTGAATTATGGATTTAAAACAAACGATGGAGCACCACACTACACACACACACACCACATTAGTATGATTCTAAACTGTAATACTAGGATCAAAGTGTAAAGATATGAATCGTTAAATCTTCATAAAACCGTCAGTAGTCAAACTTTTTGAGAAAAATGCATTGAACTAACAATTTTTAGGATGATATTTGACATAATTTCAAAAGAAAAGTGTTTGTTTTGATGTGGAAAAAATAAGAAAAATAAACGTAATCACTCTTACCTTAATGGCCACAGGATAAACTGTGGAACCAATATCAAAACTGCCCTTCTTAAACATCATGACTGATGTGTTGTTGATGCAGGTGCCTGGAAGATTTAAGATGAATTATTATAACAAAATCAGTCGAAGCTTACAAGCCTTTTTCAAAACGAGCATTTTAACATTATCATCATTATTATTATTATTATTATTATTATTATTATTACTCACCTTCTGGAAATATTAGTATGGGTAGTTTAGATTTATCTTCGACGTGGTCACTCAATCTGAAAAACAAACAGGACATAAGGCATAAATGAGATTAAAGACACAAAAAATTAATAGTAATACTATTAATAGTAATACTATTATATAATTTAATAAATACAATAACTAACAACAGTATGGCTAAAAAAAAATGAGAAAAAGAGCTCAATAATGTGTGAAGAAAATGATTGACATAGTGGTTGTAATGTTACCTTTTGGCCACTAGATGTCGGTCTTTGACTTCTGAGCGTTCAAACCAAATGTGAGGGCAGGCTTTGACCATGGACTTCTGAATGACACCCATCAAGCCACCGTGGATCTGGCCAACCTGGCAGGACACAAACACAAACACTCGTCTATTTATAGGAGAGATGCCATTTACACAGACAGGAAATAGACCAGGGTCAAAGTTTCCTGTATCTTTACCATAGCATAGCAGCCGTCGCTGGCGAGGATGATAACATCGATGGGTGAGGTGTGGTTGGCAACACAGATGCCTCCATTCTTGGGTTTATTCTCACTGGAAAAGACGAGAGAAGAGTGTTAATCTCCCTGGAGTTACTGTTGTAGTACTCAAGACATGGTCTCAAGAGAAGTTTTTCAAGGGTCTTCGTGTCATCTGGATCACATAAACCACGAAGAATTGATTTGCAGAATAACAACCAGAGATTCACACACAGCCAACACTACATGCCGTAATACTGCCGCTCCCTCGCTAAAAATGAGAGACATATGACAGGAGAGCATGTAGATCAATGGTTCCCAAACACTGGATGGGGACCAACAGATGAGTCACGGGACATTTCTTGTGGTCCCGAGGCAAATTTACTGATTTTTCTCAATTATTCAATTTGCAGTGAAGTTAAGCATTTTTGTTTTTAATAATCAAATTCTGTTAGTTGAAATAAAGCCAATATATTCACAGTATATAGGGCAGTGGTCTAGATTTAGGTTGTTTGGTCTTTGTTGAGGATCAGATTTCGGTTGCGCATTCACACCTCCCCACACGAACCGGACTTTCAGAGCAAACAAACTAGGATTTGATTTAGAGGGACTGGAATGAACGCACCCTTAGACTCCATCTGCCCTGGTCTCCGTCTGTTGGTCTCTCTTGGTTTCCATTGGCGTGGTATTGACTACAAAACTACCTGATTCGTCATCAAGGGCTAAAACAATGTGGAATCAAGTATCAAAACAACCTAAAAATACACTGTAGGTTTGCCTGGATCCACTGCCACTTTCCAGGTATTCTTGAGAAAAACAAAGCAACGCATGTGTCCAGAGCACGAGCAGCACCCCAAAGCACCAAGTCCACATTCCAGAGATTGAGTTACAATCTTAAATAGAGACGAGGGGAGGGAGGAAGAGGAAATCCTCATGAGTCACTTGTGTATTATTAGTCCCAGACTGGAATTGACCGAGTCTTACAACAGGCGTTGATATCACACACTTAACTACAATAGACGACAATGAATAAGTTCTGTGTCAGTGTGTTTTTCAGTCATAAAAAGACAGAGAAAGATTTAAAAAGTTCACTTTATGGCAACATACACATGGACTTCCTGTGGCATGCGTCATCATCCTCACAGACAAAAAAACCCAACTACAAACTTCATCAGTAATCAGTGAGAGTGGATAACCACCATCTACTGTCCATTAAAAGATCATGTGCTACAAACACGCCGGTGAACATGAACGCAGCCTTGAGTCAGTCGTCATCGGGCTTTCCTCTATCTCATACTCAGCACTCGAGGACAGCGCTCACATTGCAAAAGCCAACACACCCTGGTGGTGTCTGTTCTCCAGACTCATCTGTGGTTATGTAATCTCACATTCAGGCTGGGTCATGTTCGCAGCAGGAGGGTCCTGCAGCAGAGAGGAGGTCCTATATCCAGACCCTAGTATGTACCCCAGAGGATTCACTTATATAAGTCCAAATGTTCTTGTCTCCTCTTACCATGTGCCTGGAAATGTCTTGAAATGTTTGTTAATAGGAGGTGTCAAAGCCGAGATCTTTATCCTCAAAGATTCTAAATCGATTCAAAACAAAGAATTGTTTCTTTTAAAATGTTTAAAGCTTCAGTTTTGATTGATACGGCCTGTTTCTTTTCAAAACCCCAGCGTCCTCACAGCTTAGTTTTATGATTGCATTTGGGTAGGGCTGCAGTGATTATTTGATTAATCGATTGTTAATCAATGACTAAATGTTTTGTTTTTTTAATAATTAATACATCTGATTTTTCGGCTTCTTAAATGTGAATATTTTCTGGTTTCTTTTGCTCTATTTGAGCAAAAGAAAAATCATTAAAACTGAAAAGACATTTGAGAACATCATGATTTCCAGGTTTGATAAACACTGATGTATGAATGTGAATATTTTCTAATCTCGGAATGTGAATATTTTCTAATCTCGGAATCTGAATATATGTGAATGTATGAATACAACAGCAAAAGAAATCAGGAAACTGACTAAGAAGTTAACTTGTCGGAAAAACTTCTTGCTGTGTAAACGGCGATAAAGCCGTCAGAGTAAGAACTGGGTAATGTACGAAAAACATTGCAAAGATGCTTGAAATAAGAAAGAGGAAGAAAATGGCTTCCTCTATTAGCATGCATGATGTGAAGATATCCGCTTGATATACATCACCGGCCACAGGGTTTACAAGTTTTTTAAATTTACCAGTTAACAACATGGTGACAATCCAACGCATGTAAACCTGCTGAAATTCAAACACAGCATCAGAATGAGGAAGAAGGGTGATGTAAGTGACTTTGAATGTTGAAATGATTGTTGTTGCCACACACTACTGGGATTATGACATACATGAAACGCAGAAAAGCAGAAAATATCCAGTGAGAAGTAGTTCTCTGGGAGGAAATGGCTTGTTGATGTTGGAGGAGAATGACCAAACTGGTACGAAATGACAGGAAGGCAATAGTAACACAAAAATACACCACTCCAGTACTTTGGCCATGTCAGCAGGTGACACAAAATTTCTACACACTTTCTGCAAGGGATCATAAGTAGTAGAAGGAGTGGAGGAAGACACCATGTGGGAGGTGGGAAGACGATGTTCCTGGCTAGAAAAACCTCTGGCCCAACTAACACATACAGCTATAGGAAGAGGCTAGTACTGGGATAGACCATCGTCCTGGACCCTCAAGCAAATAAGAATGGAGACTAAGATCATCTCTGAACGCACAACACATCAAACTTTATAGCAGTTGGAAAACAGCAGCAGGAAACCACACAGTGCGCTATATTAGTCACACATAATACGTAAACGAGCAGCCACTGAGTTCATACAAAGGTATCTGCAGAAGTATCTACAGTGATGAGATGACTTGCTAAAATATTCTAGGTGCAACGGTAGGGCTGCGATGAGAAAGTCTACGTTGTTGACAAAAATCTGTGATAAAATTAGTCGCCAATGAATTTAATTGTTGGTTTCATCATTACATGGTTTATGGATCTGAACATCCTTTTTTACTCAGAGTGAGACATCTCACTTTCTACCCATCTTTGCTGGGAGCTGCACATACAGCGAACAGCAGGAGACGGCGTGTAAACATGCTGCTGATCAAACACCCTCTCGTCTGAAAATATCAAACGGTATCGGAGCATTTTACTCAAACGCACCAAAGAAAAAGGAAATCATCGTGTAAAATTTGCAAAGCAACCTCAAGGTAAATTGAAAAGCTGGTAGCTAAAGAAAGCTACTGAGTAACTGTGTGATTTATTAGCCGATAAGTCGACCATTTGTTTTTAATTATCAAAGACTAGCCGACTATGAGAAAAGTAGTTTGTTGCCGCCCAATGCAGCGCCCAATTCTCCTTCATGTGTGTTAATCATTAACCATTTTGATAACAACAGAACATAAAATTAAGTTCCTCTACCGAAAAGCACAAATACATGAACCGGGGCCAAACTGGAAGCGTGAGAGCAGACAGTCGGGAACATCTTGGTTTTCATTTTGGCACACGTGTTAACAGATTAGAGACAAGCTCATGCGAGAGCTACGTCTCATGTCAGTGAGTCATGCTGCTCTTCTTCTTGCCTATTTTTACCATAACCCTCACAAAGTTGACAGCAAAACAGACAATTGATGAGATCTTTCATCGCAAGTATCAGTCACACAGGCCACAAACACATGTCCTGTAACCAATTCAAAGCAAAAGCAGTCTAGCATTTATGTTCTCTTTGTATTGTGTGCAGGGGTTATTTGTATAAACTCTATGTAAAGGTGTTTTATTGTTATTATAATATCTATATAGAATATAGAACAGAGGGGTCAGACACAGCATGATACACATCCAGTGCAGCCCAAGCCTTATAATACTACGCATATTTTTGATAATTATGCTGATGAATTATAAATACGTCTGTGGTTTTAGAGAGTCAGCTGTTGCTATGATTGAGCAACCCTGTGTTTATTGTCAGGGAGTAAACATACTGACAAGTGTCTGTTTTTACAAAAATGGTCCATCTGCTGTGTGCTGTTTTTATAAGGTCTCCATCTTTACTGCAGGTTAGTCATCCTGCACGCTGGAAGAACATCAACTATGTGTGTGATGTGTTTCTTTACAGTCATTGGTTTCCCAATGTTGTATATATAAAAACATAAAGGTGGAGTTTTGAGATTAGGTTTTTTTCACTGTGGGGCCCAAAAATTGCATTTTAGGGCTTCCAAAATGCCAGTTCCATGCGGATAAATAAGCCAATATCATACAAAACCTTGGTGGATTCTCCTAAACTCGTACACATTTTCCATAATCCCTTTCATCCTCATACACTCACAGCTATAAATATTTTAAATCATCTCCTCAGAGACTTCCTGCTTCAAAAAAACACAGATAAAAAGTGTACAAAAACAGTGAGGGTGTTTACCTGTCATGATAGGTTATTATGGCCGTCAGGGCTCTGACACATATTCTGTAGCACATCAAATGGACTTTCTGACTCAGAAAGTTTTTGATCCTGCAAGAAAGAGCAAACAGCACGAGTCACTTCACATGGCAAGATGGAAAATTTAAAATGACTGCATTCGGAGGCCTGAGCAGGTGTTTTCGTTGTACCTTCCATTCGGCAGAAGCCCAATAACAGAGGTGAGGAACACAAGGAGTCCTACTCCAGTGAAGGCAAGAGTTACCCTGGTGAAGAGACAGAAGAAAACATGTAATCCTTGGAGAGATAATCTTTAATAAAAACACGTATAACACAGACAGGAGGGATCATTTCTCTTTTTACCGCCATTTCAATTCAAGGATATGATCCCCAGCTAATAGAGCTTCCGCTTTTACTGAGAGGAGTAACCTTTCTGTTAACATGTAAAGGTCAAGAGTGATGTTACCCAGCACTATCTTGCTAATAATTATAAGTATCACACTCTCTGCTCCACTTGCCACTGTCACTGATAATAACTGACTCCACAACCTGCAGGAGGGCACACTGGAGGCCGGCATAATCTGGATGAAGCAATCATTCAGGTTCGGAGAGAGCGACAGAGAGGTGATGATTAAATTGGACAAGGATTAGAAAGAGATTGTAGAGGTGAAGGCTTCATGCGAGTGGGAGCTAAAGCGACACTGGACTGGATGAGAGAATCTATTAGATGGACGGCGACTAGAATGGGGTCTGTCTGTGCGGCGGTGGCCTGATTCCTCTCCCCACTGGCAGCTGGAAATGAGCCAACCACGCTTAGTACTGAGTCACAGAGCTTGTGTTTCTCAAAGTCGAGTCTGAAGAGAGGGATCTCCGCTTCGACTCGACATATGCAGACATTTAGACTTCCCACTCTGTGTAGATTTTACTTGCGTACTGGCTTGTTTATGAGAATATCAACATATGCTAAAATCCAACAGCTGTTTAAATTAGAAGGAGAGCAGGTTTGTGATTGTAAATGTGTAAGCCTGTTTAACCTCCCAGTTTTATGATCAACACCTGCAGCTACTCACACGCATATATGACGGGTTTGGCTTTGTGTTTGTTTCTAAATGATAACCCAGCCATGCACAGTTGACACATTTTCATAATGCATCTGTGATATTCAGCAGTCAAATAATAATATGCCTTAGGCCGGAGAGCGATTTGTAAGTTAAATCCCACTGACAATCGACCGCTGACCACATCAGTCTGAATATAACCGCTCTTCAATCTTCATGTTTGTCTGACACAGCCTGTTCATATAGTTTGTTCTATAAACGGATTATGGGGGACTGGTGTGTGATAATCTGTTTACATACTGGGCACTGGATCCTCCTTTCCTGTGTTGACGTTTCCATTTTTTTAAATGACGATATTATTATTATTGATCTGGTCTCATTGGAGTACTTCGCTCAGCTGTTGCTATTTATGCTTTATGATTACATTTTATGGTGGACACTGGAGCCTGCTTGGGAAGGAGGAAATTAAGTTTACTCTCCAGTGTGACACATGTGATTATCTAATATCTGTACATCTACGGCTACAGCCACATAAAAACATACATTTGAAGAAGCACCAAATTGTTTTAAAGTATGTACAGTGTGGTCCAGTAGAGGGCGCTGGCCTGAGATCTATTTTGAATGCATTTTTCGCAGGAATAACACAGCATGTAATTTTCGTCGGAATTTGATTTTTGGAAAAACAAGACGGCCAAATTCAGTTCAAATTTAAAAAGGCACACATTCAGCACAAGCCACATTATGCTCCGATTTTTGAGTCATGAAAACGGAGAAGTTTGAAAAAGGTGCTGGCTCTGTTTACATTTGAAACTCTTTAGTAGTACTTACTTTAACTACGCAAACAACAGCAGAAGAGCTTCCTGTTTACACCAACATCCCTCAATGATCACATGATATGTATTTTATGGTGTGGACACAGTTGACTTCTGATATGAAAATACAAACGAATATGGCTGTAGCCTTAGCTGAAGGTAACAGCTCATTACCTGAGAGGCAGCAGGAAGCCGTATCGGATCAGCAAGCCCAGCCCCCACAGGACGGTCAGCCTCATGCTGATGTGCTGGAAGTTATAGTTGCTGCGCGTCAGCAGGTTCCAGGACTCCAGCTCCTCGGCGGAAAACCGCTTCGTCACCTCGTCGTCCATGATGCTCTCCACTCCCCGCCGGGCGAAGTAGAAGATGTCCGACATCTCGAACTCCGAGGCGGAATCCAGGTCTCTGTTGCTGCCGCTCCGCCGGATCTCCTTGATCTCCTCCTCCAAGGAGGTGGGCTCCTTGGCAATGATTGCTGCGGCGCGGCAGAAAGACGAGAAGTTAGCAATACTTCTATTTAGGAGTATAACCTTTAGGAGGTTTCCAACTCCAGAAGAAGGCAGAAATGTAACATCATGGATGCAAGGTGACGTTAAAACTCACAGAAGAAGATCATCATCACATCTTACCATTTGAGTAGGGTTTGTACAATTGGTGATTCTTTTCTTTCGCTCCTCTCTCTATCCTTAGTGTGGCCCACTACAGGAAAACAGAACAAAGGCGAGTAAGACAACATTCAGGAAGCCAAAGAACTGTTTGGTTTTCCTGGTTGTTTGTTGGCTCCATACTTCACCCTCGCATTAGTTTGTATTACTATAGGCATTTTTAGTTTAAAACTCTTGTTTGAGGATGAACCATACAGTGTTTACACAAAGACGGAGCTCATGAAAACATTAGCGTGGCAAACAGACGACACTATTGACAACTACATTCGAGGAAACCAGTTCTAAATTCTCAGTCTGACTTCATCCTGTAACCGATTATTGCCTGGACCTCATCTGTGACCGCAGCCTCGTTCTAAGAAACATTACAATACGGTATGTGACAAATGTGTCCTCCGAGGTAAACGCCTGGCACCTGTGTGTGTGTGTGTGTGTGTGTGTGTGTGTGTGTGTGTGTGTGTGTGTGCTGGCAACATGGAGATAAAAACAAACGTCTTCACTGAGGAGCAGGAAAAGGACACAGTGTTCTCCTGGCTGCGAGAGAGAGAGAGAGAGAGAGAGAGACGCCTTAAAGTTTAGAACATTAAAGAGTGTCGGACTACACTTTACACCGCAGGGACTTAACAAGTCTCAGTCTATTTGCATCAATCAATGACTGCTGAATTAACTCTGCGAAAGCTGCATGTGTAAACGTTCACAAACATAAGCTTAAGTGTTTGCACGGCTGAAAACAGTTGGAATTACGCCAGAGGCACTTGTGGAAGAGTATTCTAGGAATGTGGGAGATACGGTGGTTGTGCCAGGAACTCACAGCTACAGTTACACTCCTTAAGGATCTTATGTAATCTAGTTGCACTTCTCTTTACCTACTTTTAACCTGTTGCTTATTCACATGAACACTTTGAGTATACAAAAGTACAGTTTATTGACAGTAAATATGTGCAAATCGATCCATAAAATGTCAGAAAGTGTGTCCACTGAACCGAAAGGATTCAGTTAGAATGATTTTGCTGTGATGTGGAGCAACGAAGCCAGAACATAGTCACACATTCAAAAGAAGCTGAAAAACTAAAAAGCTTTTTTTTAATTATTCAAAGAGCACTTGAGTCATTTGGTAATCAATTAATAACTGATGAATTGTTGAAGCCCTACTCTGTTCTAAAGTGGGTTCCTGCTCTTAACTAGCACCTTGAAACACTTAAATGCACACTATATTATTTATTTATTTCCACTTACAGTACATAAATACTTTGAAACTAAAAAAGAACTAATATTTCAGTAAATATGTTAAAAAACATAATAAATAAGTAAACCTTAAGTGATGCTCTGTTTTTTTCTCTGCATGCTTCAAAACAAATGTAAATAAATGGCTAATAAGTGATTTTCTGAAATGATTTGAGGATTTAAAGACATTTCATCCTCAGCAGTGATGACCATTCAAGTAATTTCTTCCATCTTTTTTTTTTACCCCATGTGTTTACCCCATGTGTTTTTCTTTAAATGGAGTTGTGATAGTGGATTTATATTACTGCGTCATCGTGTTAAAAATGCAGCTCCAGCTTTAAGCAATTTTTTTTTTGGTCATGGGAGGCTGCAGAGCTGCAGGAGAAAGGAGGTTTTCCCCCTATGAGGGATTACAGGTGAGGGAATGGGGGAGAATTTTTAAGTCCTACACTGAATCACGGCCATGACAGACGACGTTTAACTTTATTTATTCAACAAGCTCAAAATGGAAAAAATAACCTCAGCTTCGCACAGACTGAACTAAATCTGTCCTTTGACCTTCTCTCTAAATCTCATAGTTGCTGGTGGAGTCTGGTCTCCCACTCATCCATTTATTTCTGGCAGAGGATCCGCTCTCAGAGGTGTACATGTTGGAGAGTGACGACGGCCTCACTGGTGAAACTACACCAGCGGAAGAAGAAGAAACTGGAGCTTCAAATGAGAGGAGGCTTTAACTATTATTACACATAGAAACCAAAGCATCAACGGTGGCTCATAATTATATCTGGGAAGTGAAATCGCAAATCACCTCCAGATAAGAGTAACTGGCAAAGTCTGTATAACTGTTGTCTCAGGTTACATAACTAAGGAATAGCGTCTCCACGTCTGTTCAGTTCATTTGCATCAGATAGTTAATAAAAGTTGTTGAAGGTTAAAGAAAGGCCTGCATTAACTCAGACACGAGCAAGTGAATCAAGTGTCCTTCCTTCATCAAAACTGTATTGTGTAAATAAAACTGAACTGAAGTAGCTGCTTTACACACACACACACACACACACACACACACACACACACACAAGCTGAGTGAAAAAGACACACCACAGGTGGCCTTTCACAAACAGGACCAACTACTTTAACAAAGAGGATGTTAAATAGAGCGGACGGTTAAATAATAGCCCATTTTTGCTTGTCAGAAGCACATTAAACCTGGGTTTTGAGCAAAGAAAAAGTGTTTAATCAGTAAAATGACTCTACAATGCACACAGGATTGCATCAGCTTCAGGTCTCAGCTGCGTCGGTGTGAAAATGCAGATCCATGATCTGCAGACGTTAGTTTACACTCTTATCAACGGAATCATTTTGGTTTGCAACAAAAAAAGAGATTTGAAATCATCAAAATGTTCTGACATTTTATCGATCAAACAGTTAATCAAGAAAATAATCGACAGATTAATTAATCGTTAGTTGCACATCCTAAACTAAGAATTAAGAGTACCAATCAGTATCAAATCGATTAAGCAGCATCAATATCGGTATTGGTATCGGTTTCTCTAATTCCGTGTACATCTTTGTTATAAAAGGAATTGCACAAGAAAAAGTAACAAGCCTCAACAGATGACTTTATATTTTTGGTGTGAAATCCTTGTTTGTTCAGTAAAGTGCACAAAGCTCTTACCTCAAAGATCTTCAACAAGGATTTCATGTAGAGGCGCCGGATGCCAAAGGACACCCCGAAGATGGCAGGCACGATAATGAAGACCAGCAGCAGGGTGAACCACACGGTGAAGGAGATCCCCAGCAGGATACACACCAAGTTGTCGAAGGGGTTGAAGAAAAGCTCCATCTTGAAGTCAGGAGGGCGACGAAATCGATTAAAAGGTTGATATCACGGAGCGGATGAGGCACAGCGCTCCACCTCCTGGCTTTAAGTGGACCTTTTGTCAGAAAAGGGTCTTCATAAAGAAAACTGAAGGACAGAGCTTCTCTTCATGCTGAGCAGATAGTCCACACAAATACACATGTTCGTCTTGATGTTGCCCTCTTGGGCAATACTGATAAACTTCATTATCTTACTCATGAAACGGTCACTGATTCTCAGTTGAATTCAATTCCAGGAAACAGGAAGAGTGAAACAGCTGTGATGAGGCCCCGCTGGCCCCGTCCCTGCCTCAGACGATGTTTGCTTTTGGAGCGAAGCCTCCCACTGGTGACACGGGAGTAAACAATGAAACAAAAACCAAGTGTGCAGCAGATGGTTCCCGTGTCTGGTGGAGATCCAGTGGTTCTGCAGCTCGGTGTCACACGGACCTGGGAGACATGAAAGTGAAGATTCAGGATGATCCATGTCACGACAATAATATGTCCTCACTGGTCTGAGGGAGCACATCATGTACATGTAATTCAATAATAATGTATCATCCAGCCAGAGGCTCATCCCTGGTACATTTAATCACAAGACAAATGAAGATCATTATTGACCAACATGTTGTTGAACAAAAACTCAGTGTGACAATTAGAAGAACAACAAACCCCAGTATTGACAAATTGGACATGAGAAAACAATAATTAGAAACACAGAAGAGCAGAGAATGAAACAAATAAAAACAATAATATAAGAAACAGCAATTACTGCATTACAAGAATTATTATTTAACACAATATGTGTATTATAAAGTAGGGCTGATGTCATCATGATTTTAATATAAAAAAAAGAGGCAATATTGATATTTGTCATAACGGATAATGAAAGATTACATTTTTCCCCTGAGTGAAAGTTGAAGACAGCAATTTATAGTGGTTTAAAAAAACTACAAGAAATCCCAAAACCTGAGGCAAAACATTAAATAGCAAATATGTGTTCTGTCTCAGTTTATGAATATTTTATCAAGAGGAATCGGGCCAGATGCTACTTTTTCCCCTAAAACAAATCAAAAGAAGGCAGATTTCTGGCTTTAATCTGATTGGGGGAAAAAAGTGACGGGTTTTATTCTCTCAGATTTCTGACTTTAATCTCAGAATTCTGGATTATTAAATTATTAGGACCACTTGTGATTTTTTTTGGGGGGGAAACAACCAAACAAACAAAATATCCAGAGACTTAAGTCAGAATTCTGACTTTATTCTGACTGATAAAACTATTTTGATATCAACAAATATGACACTGTTAAGTACAATATAACCAAGGTTCAGTATGTATTTCTTTGTAAACAGTAACACCGATTTTTTTCCCTAGGCTCTTAGTTGTGTGTGCGCTATCTTCTTATTAAGTTATTACAGAAGACGAGGCCTCATGTGAATATCTTTGGAAAATAAGAGTTTTCCATGTCAGAATTCGATTTAAAACAATAAAATAAAATCTGTTATTACGGAAGAGGGTTATGGCCACGTGTGATTTTTTTTGGAAAATAACGTTTTCTTAGTCAGAATAAATCCTTAATAAGGAATTCTTCCTCTTTTTGTTTGGTTGTTTTTTTGTAATCACATGTGGTTCTAATAAGTAAACACATCTCTTTGTTAACATTTATTTTGACGAATTATTCACATGTGGCACCAATGCCCTTTCGTAATAATGTACCTGAGGTAAATTATATATATATTTTAATTAAATTATCCCCAGTCCTATTATAAAGCTGGTATGGGGGGAGGAACCAATGTTCTGCATCTGTATTAAGTTTAAGTTAAAAGTTTACAGTTAAAGCTGATCCTCTGGTTGTTTAGAAAACAAAAACACATTCACTTGCTAACACGACTGTTATCAGCAGCCACAGGGAGCTCAGGGATATGACGATGGACGGAGGCCCTCCTCATCCCGCCCGGCTGATGCAGCAGGACGGCTAACAACCCGGACAAACACCGCCACAGTCACACACTCACACATACATACACATACATACACATACTCCTTATTATTAGCTACACTCCACAGTTCTCCGTGGCTTTACGTGATTATTCCTCAGCTTCACGACAAAACACACGCCAAACACAACTAACAAACAGCATCTGAGCTGTAAACTGGGCGGTGACACGGAGGCTGCTGACGCGACACGGACCAAATAAAGAATTGTCTTTATGCTGAGGTTAGCATGTAGCTTCGGAGCTAATGCTGCCAGCTGTATATGTGTGTGTGTGAGTGAGTGAGTGAGTGAGTGTGCGCGCGCGCGTTAGCTAAGTGCGGAGCAAACCTTCTCGTACGCAGACTAATGTTAGAATCTTAGCAGTTAAATTAAAATTTAAAAGATTAAACATAAGAGAGGACAAACCTTCAGTCACGTTGTGTCCAGCGCCGGTACATGTCCTCAATAGTCCATCACTTGTCTTTGTCTGACGGTCTGACTGGAGCTAAACTCCGCCCGGCGTACACCGTGAGCACACGCTGCTGCCTACGTTACCTAATCCACAAAACCTGCCTCCTCCTCCCGCCGGCGGACAACAACAAAGCCGTCTAAACACTGACACCTGGTGGCCACAAGTGGACACTACGTTAATCATATGTATATATATATATTTTAATGTTTGAAAATGTTTGCGAAAATAAACTAACAATAATCAGTGATTAGTAATGACTTTTTTTCTGTACATATACATGTATATATGTGTACATGTTTGTCCTGTCTCTGTTGTTAGTGTACGCTGAGATCAAAGATCAAAGCAGGAAAATACTTCATATTCCTCGAACTACTACAACTACTACTAAAAATAATAATACTAATAATTATCAGATTGAAATATTTTATAGACATAATGAAATAAACAGAATAAATAAACTGGATTTTAAAAAAAAGATCAGAAGAAGAAACAGTTCAAATAAATAAATCATAAATAAACATCACCTTGACAGGTAGGGGCGGGATTTAGAGCATGAAGTTATATAACAATAATAATACTGTTATCAATAAAATCCTAAATGTACTGTATTATGGGTATGTTTAAAGACTCAGCTTCTTGATTAAACTTCCGGCACGGGGGTATAGCTCAGTGGTAGAGCATTTGACTGCAGATCAAGAGGTCCCCGGTTCAAATCCGGATGCCCCCTTTATTGTTAACATTTACAATACTGTGAATTTATTTATGCTATATTCTTTACCTAACACGTCTGACTTCATGCTTAGTCCAAAAATCTTATGGTATGCACTTTAAGACAAGAGCAACAAACTTTGTTTTGGAAGATAAAAAAATCAGCAAATAAAACTATACATACATATATATATTTATATATACACACAATAAAATAATTTAATTCTGTTTATATTTTTTATAGTGTATGTATATGTATATATATATACATACATACACTATAAAAAATATAAGCAGAATTGAATTATTTTAGTAAACAGAAATAAAAATGCCAAATAAATAAGGGATTGATCAAAACAAAATATGATTTCAATAGTAAAACTAAAATAAAAAATAAAGTCATAGTCTAACCATATTAAAGAAGAGAGTTCAAGTTCTCAGTCGACAATGAAGAGATAACAGGAAGTACCCAGGAATTCCCAGCTGTATTTTCTTGGGAAACTCTAGTCCTGTAACAATTCACCAGCGTCAGTAAAACAACACAACAGGATTTTCTGTTTGGATGTGACACTTTATTATTTATTTTGGTTTTGAAATAAAGACGACACGACCAAATGTTTTTTTTCACAGCAACATAAATAAATTATTCACACATTTACATTCATGTACAGTCTGCATCGTTCTCTCAACACAGAAAAATGAATGGCACACAAGCACAATCAACAGTCCAGAGAAGGAGAGTCTACAGTAATAGTGATTATCAGGTCAACAACAACACAACCCACCACAACACTGAGTGCCTCTGTGTGTCGTATGTGTCGTGTTCTCCAGAGGTTAGAGGTTGTGCTGCTGTCGCGTGCGTCAAGCGCTGCTCTCCAGGAGAGCCTCGAAATCCGGGGAGCAAACCATTTTGTGTTTGATGTTTCCCAACACGGTCAGGTCGCCTGTTCTTTCCTCCGCGCCCACGGAGACGAGCTCCTGTAAAAGGGAGAGAGAGCAGAGACAAACATGTTAGAGGAGTTCTGATTTTCAAGTCCGACTTTTTTCCTCAGAATTCTGACTTTAATCTCAGAATTCATGCTGTTTTATCTGTACTGACAAGTGCCAAAAAACGCTGTGGACATGGAGCATTCAGGACCACATGTGGTTGGATAACTCAGGAAAGATGTTAAAACCAGGTCTGAACGCAGTCAATGACACAAATGTACACAAATGTGTACAAAAAAATAACATATAGAAAGGAGACATAATAATAATGTATCGTCATACCTGAAAGAAAGAACACGTTGCTCCCAGAGACACGTCGAGCGTCACTTGTCCCAGGATGAGCTGCACTCGTCCAGACTTCCTCACCAGCATCTTTCCAACGAGACCCTCCCGCAGGTCTTTCAGGTGACAGCTGTTCTCTTCAGTTTCCTCTTCCTGTTTAAAAGTCACGTGTCAATTTTATGTCAACATCACTGTGAATTTAAACACACACACACACACACACACACACACACACACACACTGAGAAGACCCGCAGCATGTACCTGAGTCTCTGTCTTCAGCAGCACAGCCTGTCCGTCCTCTGACTGCACCTCCGTCTTCACCGGCCTGTGCTCCTGGGTCGGCGGTTGACCGGGCAGCGAGTCGGGCAGCTGGATGAAGAAAAGCTCCTCCCCTTTACTCAGGCTCCACCGATGCATCAGCTCGGACAGAACTTCAGGCTCAGGGAGGGGAGGAGGTTTATAAGCTCCCTCTGTTTTCTTTATCTCTATTTCCTCTGGCTCCTGTTTGACTAAAGACAAAGGAAAAGGGAACTTGTATAAATATTAAGGTTACAAAACTAGGAATGGGACAGAAATGAAGGGGAACACACTGGAATTACATTTTTTAAATTGAAGGTTGGGAACTTAAATATAGTTGGTAAATAATATATTGTAGCATAATCTCGATCTAAATACAGCTGAATAGCAATGTTATTCCTCTTCTGCCCCCTGCTGGACAGTTTTCTGTTACCGCAAGAAGAAGAATTTAGGGCTGAAACAATAACTCAATTATTAACCGATCACTAAATTAGTTTGACAGTTGTTTCAGCTTCTTAAATGTGAATATTATTTTTATTTTTTTTTGCTCCAAATAACAAAGAAATCTAATAATTTTGGTTTGTGTTGACAAAATCGGAGGAGAATTCAGACATTTATAGGTGACGTCACGACGAGCTACCACCCGTCACACACACACACTCACAAGCTGCTGGTGCAGACAGCAACTGGGTGTTAAGAGCCAGGGATTGAACCACAATCCTCTGGTTGAAGATGACCCACTCTACCCCTGATCCACAGCCACCCTAAACGTGCAGCTGGAGCCAGCAGCGTGAAATCGGAAATTCACGAGGGGCATTTAAAAGTGAGAAACTCCGCAGTTACCTTTGACCGTGGACTCGGTGACTTCACAATCCTCCTCCTCCATTTTCTCATCTTTAACTTCTTCTTTACTGAACTCCTCCGTGAAGCCCCATCCCGACACAGCGAGGGGAAGCTGGACGGGGCAGCTCCTCCTTTCACTCCGCAGGAAGGGATCGTTGACAAACTGAGAGCAGCACGGGAGAGAAGAGGGTTTCAGCATCATCACCAACGTTAAAACACAGCGGTGTAACTAGGTCGAGCAAAGTCGATAAGCAGGACTCACGTTTTCTCTATCCAGACTGCGCAGGATCTCTTTGGTCTCTTCTTCAGTCTCCCTCTTCTCTTTTTTAATATTAATGATGGGCGAGGGTCCCACAGTCGCAGCCTCTCGCTCGTTCTCGTAACCGCCTGAGTTCAAACACAAAGGTTTTACGTCGCTGCGCGTCAGCCAAAAGTGTGCACAGAGAACATGACTGCAGCAGATCTCCTACCTCTCTTCTTCATCGTCATCTCCGCGGGCCCCTGCTCGAAAATAGAGTGGGACTGGATGACCTCTGGACGACCTCGGCCCCTGCCTCGCTCTCCTCGGCCTCGACCTCGATCATCCCTCCTCTCTCTCCTTTGCCCGCCTTCGGCTTTGGTTCTGACAGAGAAAAGATACGAGTCATGTCGTCATGAGAACAGCAGTGAAATCTATTTTCTCTGGTTTCTGCACGACACAGACAAAAAAAGCCAGTGTAATATTTAGATTAGTGCTTTTTATTATTACAAACATTTCTTACAATCCGAGTGACTGTCCTAAACCTTAATTTTTTTCCATACTTAAAGATTTTCTCTATTAAATATCTTTTCCTCAGTTGATGACTATTAGTTTATTTACTTGTTTTTATTTCTTTTACCTCTTTTTAACACATTTAATCTCCTTAAACCTTTAATTTATTTTACCATCTTTGTATGAATTTGTTATGGATTGTAATTAATTTTCCTTTGTATTTATTTCTTACACTTCTGCTTGTGTTTTTAATGTTTCTATACTTCTGCCTTTGTGTGTGGATATATATACATATAAATATACATATATACAGTATGTCACATCCTGTCAACATATACAAATAAATAAAAGAAACACTCTTGTGCTTCAGGCTCCTGAATCCATTCATGATTTTCAACCAAAAGCGTTATTTTTGAAATATTTGCAGCACTGACGACGGATGAACGACTTCCTCAGCCATAATCCAAGACGACTGATCCAGAATTTATCAGGCTTAAATTGTGAAAGAGCGGCTCAGGGAGCATGAGTCGGCACTTTCTGAAGATGGATTTTTGAGAGTCTAGACTTTTACCCCACTGAGAATACGATGTGCTGGAGAAGACTTAAATAAATATCTTAAATTAACAATAAGCAGTTAAGAAGGTATACAAATGCTACCGTGTGTAATTCTGTAAATACATTTTACTAGTTTTATTCATACGTGCACTGAGATGACACTGTATTGAGCTCAAATCAGTGATTTTCTGAAACATGAAGCTCTAACTGCATCATAAATATGAGATATTGGTGGAAAATAACTGCAAAAGTGGACCGAAATAAAGGTTGACGTTGAAGGGCGACTATCGCCTATTGCCCTATATCAGCTGATATTGGCACAGTGACCCGCGACCCTCATGTGGAGGATAAAGCGGGAGAAGTTGGATGTATGGATGGATGAAGGCATCTTTTACTGTTAATGTCACTTACTCTTCTTTGGCTTTTCGGCCGATGATGTTGGGTGTGAATGTTTTCTTAAAAAGAGAAAAACACATAAAAATAAGATTATTAAGAGTCAGCTCACGAGAAAACATGTGTATGTATCTTTATTTAAAATATACTTATTATATAATTTACCTTTTTCACTCCCCCCAGGGTGAGGTCCCGTGATCGCATAGAGGGGAGACGTGGTGCGACGGAGGACGCCGGTCTGCGGCCCATCAGGAGTCCTGCACTGGTTCCTCCAGGCCCCGGTACACGCTGACTACCGGAGTCACCTGAGCCTGGATCAGCCATCCTGTTTATACTGCATCATAAACAGGCAGAAGTATGTGTCACAATGCTAATTTAGACTTTGCGTAATAAATAAAACAATACGTGTAAATATGTTTAATTCCACAAAATGCATGTTTTGCTGTCCACTGTTTTATTACCTGACAGACATGTGGATCTTTTGTTTTCAGTTGCATGTTTCCTTTTTGTTCGTGTTTGTCTAGCTTGTTCTGCCAGTTTTGTCATTGTTATTTTTGTCTTAATTTTCCTTTTATTTTGTCTTGTGTATAAGTGACTATTTGCAAAAAAAAGTGTCTTTGAAGATTTATTTTGTATTGTATGTATATAGTGTTTGGTTTTCATTTATAGTTCCTTTATCTTCTTTAATTTGGTTGAAATTATTAAAAATAAATAAATGATTTGCACATACTTAATTGGTGAACACATGATTTCCGTATAAAATAGGATTAATGGGAAATAGTAATAAACAAACACGAGGGTTTCTTAGGAAAACTCCTTCTAAAAGGAGTTTTTAAAAAGGTGTTGAGTCACATCAGCGCTGTTATAAATTGGCGAACAAGTCAAACTATAACTTTAAACTGTATTTTTATTCAAATTACAACGACTTTGAAATATTTTTACGATTTGGTGTCAACACTGCAAAAAAAATCAGCAACACGTGGTCAAATCAGGGCACGAAAAACAAACGTACGCGTATTTAAACACAAATGAAACACTGTCAGTTACAAACGCTGACATTCAGAGATTCTGAACATACTCACGTTTGTTTTCCTCAGGGTTTTTAATCTGATAATGAGTCCAAACTTAAATAAAAACACACATTAACGCAGACGTTGCGCTGCTGCTTCTCCGACACTGACACTGCAGTTTGTACAACGTCACCATACTTCCGGTGTGTGGTCATGCTCGGACTTCACGGGGATCAGCGCTGCGCAAGGATTACGCCAACACAGTTGTTTGGGCTTTTTGTTTAGTTAAAATCGTTTATACGTAGCAGTATACGTAACAGTATATACGTAACAGTATACGTAAATTAACTGAGATGCATAAGATAATCTTTTTATGTGTTTCCCCCGTTGTTGTGTGTATTTTAATTGGCGTATTTGAGTAAAATAAAACTTTGTTAAAGAAATTCCAACAAACACATGAGACAATGGCACCATCTTGTGGAATTAGAGCGGTAGGACAAGATAATAGCTGTTGACTACAAATTAATCTGCTCGAGGATTATTAAAAAAAACAAAAGATTTTAAACAAACTAATTAATAAATAAATGAGGAAAAACAAGAACACAACAGTATGCCACTTTTTAGTTTAATATAATAGTAATTAATATTTGTGTATATACTGTATATATACACAATCATGATTATTATGATCATATATGGGATTATATTATTAATAATACTATATATGATCATAATAATCATCCTGTTTGACGTATTTGTATTTGAGTTAGTGTCAAATTAATTGAGTTGAATTTGACATTGCCAGTTTCAAACATGACATTATATGGTTTATCATACTACATGAATGACATTATACTGAAAGACATGTTAATATTGGGTCACGATCATACAGAAAACAAAATAAAATATACAAAATACAATATAAAAATCACATAATCAGTAAAAAATCAATGAAGTGAAACATCTGCAGCAGATGTTTCTGCCTCCACGTCATTTAAAACTCATTTAAAAAAGTGTCCGATGAGACCAGATCTTTCAGGGTTTTTTTTATATATATAATTTTTGTAGGTCATTTAGAGGGTATTTACTGTAAATGCCATTTCCTCTACTTCAGTACAGACCTTCTGTACCGACAATAGCAATAAGTCCTGGTGCCCGACATCAATAAAAAACAAGATATATGGTTCTTTCTTTTTATATAAAAATGGTTTAAATATGTATAAATGGAGCCAGAATCTCCAGGCAGTCTGGTTTTTCTTTCCCTGACAAACATGGCTGTTCTCTCCTCTGGGAGCTGAGAGAGGACATGTGGACACAGACAGACAGACAGACAGACAGACGCGTGACCAATGATGGATGATCGCACTTTAATTACAGTCTGAGTGAATCACTGATGTGAGGCCGACGGTGGGGAAATAAATCAAGCTTCTCCATAACCCGCGTTTATCTGCTTTATTGTGGCGATGGGTTTCTTTGTAATTTCATTAAAAAAAAAAGGATTTGTGATAGTGACAATGTTTGGACTCTCACTATCAGCTTATCCCTCTGTGTGATGATGGTGGATCTTATATCTCTGCAGCTTTTTGTGCTGCTACTGTATTCTGAGCAGGACTCGCTGGAAGAAGAGATCTTGTATCTCAATGAAAATAAAAATAAAAGTAAATTCACAGATCCACTGGTCTACAATTACAGTTGTTTTAGCAGCAATTCAGTAAAGGCGTTCGTCTGGAAAGTCTCTTGATTTTGAATTTCATAATAAAAATCCTCACTGATGTGATCTTTAACCAGCACAGAAACAAAACGATGCCAGTGAAAATCTGCTTTTTCTGGACTTACATAAATCCCACCCCCACACCCTCGTCTGCATATGTGCCAGGGGCGAAATGCCCCGCAGAGTTTGTCCATATGGCAAAACAGTTGGCACATGTATATTGTTGAGGTCTAGATGGTGCAGACTGTGTGGTTTACTGGGACATCACTAACTAACTACCGAGTATCATCTCCTCTGAAGAGTCTCCCGCCTATAGGAGAGCAAATACAGCCAGTTTAATAACAATAATATGATAGATTAACCATTTGTTTTTCATCGTACAATATAGCAAACTGACAAAACGTAAAATAAAATAAGCTCTTACCATCTTACATAAAAAATAACATAACACATAACAAGCATATAAAAAGGAGTCTCATACAGGGGTTTTATTCAGTTGTAAAGTTGCAGAATTGAACTAAATGAATGGTTTGAATACATGTTAGTGCTTCTTAAATGTTGAGATTGTGTTGAGGTTTTATGTCCAGAACAAAAAAAGGTGTTATATTTGCACAATGTCTTTGATTATTTGCTTTTATGTAAATAATTATCTGAAAATAATGATCTGGTAAGATGTTGCTGAGGTATAAACATCTACATACAACAATCTACAACATCTATAAACAAAAAAAATTGCCACCAAATCCATAATCTGGATCAGATCCAGATGATAAATGGTTTATATTTATATAGCACTTTTCTAGTCTTGAGGACCATCATCAGTGGGTCGATTCTTAATGTAAAATGTAATGGGAACATACTTAGGTGATGACCTACCCATCACCAAAAAAATCTGATTGAAAACGTCAGACAGAACAGATAAAAGAACCTCCTTGGTGAATGTCCATCCATCCGTCCATTCATGAGGGTCACGGCAGGCTACACCCTGGACACATCTCCAGTCCATCACAGGGACAAACATAGAGACAAACAACCATCCACACTCATTTTAGAGTGTCCAGTTTTACCTAATCTGCATCATGTTTTTGGACTGTGGGAGGAAACCAGAAGAACCCACGCTCGTTGTTGAACGTACTAAACAAAATAAATCTAACTTCATCCTCTAGGGGCTGCACAGGAGAGAGAGAGAGCGAGAGAGAGACATAGACTGAGAGAGGGAGAGGGAGAGAGAGAGAGAGAGAGAGAGTGAGGTGACTGTGTGTTTGTAATCATTTTTCCTGTGGGATCTTCTGTCGACTGCAGCAGAGCAGAAGGTTGTGAGGCAGGAAAAAGACGGCAGCACAATTTTCAGTGTGGCTGAAATCTGAGCAGCAAATCTGAGCAACACAAGTGAGTAAGTAAGGATTTAAAAAAATAATAACAATCCATGTGTTCAGTGATGCTTGTGTGAGAGCTCGTACTGTAATCTGTGGATTACAAATGATTTTATGCCGTGATGTTAGTGTTTTCATTGGCTTGTATTAGATATAATAGCAGATGTCGTGTTGGTGCACGAGGTGCACGAGTTTTTTAATGATGTGCACATCATGTACAATCAAATCAGTCAAATTTAAACATACTTTATTTATTTTTCTTAGGCTAAAGTGTCAAAGCAGCTGCAGAGACGACAAATGTAATTCACAGAATATACAGAAGTGGATTAAAAAAAAGGCGAATGTTGCTAAAAATGAGTCTAGTAATTGGAAAAAGAATGATTATTGGATTAATTACCACAATATCTCTTTTTTAACATCTTATTTATAGAACTTTATGCAATATTTACGGCTGGTTCATACTGTGTAACATGCACTTGACCCACTTTTGTTTAAACATTATGTCCTGATGTGATATGTTTTAAAAACGGTCAGGATTTTTTCATATAAAATCACATGATATACTGTGAAAAGAATGATGCTATTTTCTTCCTCCCCTCGTGCAAACGCACGTGTGTGTGAGTGTAAAGTCTTCTCCATGAAAGAAGAAGAAGAAGAAAAGCAGCAGAGTTGCTATTTGTGACCTGCTCCATATGCATGAACGCAGCAGCAGCATCTTCTTTCATGATGCTGCCTCACACAGATAACAACATCCCTCTGTGTGTGTGCGTGTGCGTGTGTGCGTGCATGCATGCGTGTGTGTGTGTGTTACGGCTGCTGAAAGAACTGCAGCTGAGTGCTTTCACAGCTCGACGTTACCCACTCAGTTTTTTAATCAGTTGTGGTTTATGATCTGACTGTGGCATTGTTGGCGTCCAACAGCGATAACAGGGTTTGTTTGTTTGCAGACACAGAAACGAGGACAGTGTGATTGTGAGGAAACCTGCGCGTGAACTGTGTTTGATTCAAAAGTGGAGCGTGCACACACACACACACACACACAGACATGGTGGGGCTTTGATGACTTGTGTCCTGTGAGGATCTTCTCTTGCCCCAGTTTCTCTGCAAACACACCATGCTAAAGGAAAAGAGAGTGAGATTAACAGCAGCTGTAATGTACAGACGTGTGGAAAGACACATGCGTGTGTGTGTGTGTGTGTGATCTCAACTGGCCTGCGTGTAAATGAGCCACCGCACACATTTCACAGTTCACGGGTTTTAATGAGCTGCTGCAGCCCGTCCATCATTCTGAGTGGAGAGCACCTTCGCAGCCACCGGCAGTCGAGATCAAAGTCAGGGTTCCTCTCGTGCTCCTTTTCCCATTATATAATCCATACACGCAGGAAAATAGAAGTTTAGAATAAGAAAAATGAGTTCATTATTGGTTATCTTTGCATACACACACCAATTAGTGATAGTGAATTTGACCTCATTTAAACGCATCCTTATTACACACCAGTAGCAAACCTGGGAGCAATGGGAGATTGGGTGTCTTGCTCAGGGGCACACCACCCTTTACTCATCCCAGGATTTCAACCAACCAGTTATAACAATTCTTCAATTCTGTTCCTTTTGGCCACGGGCTGCAATGTATTATTGTATATCAGCAAATGGTCTCCAATATGACTATTGACTTCAACAGTAGATTGAATAGGCTGCTTCGTTCATGTCTTCTATGCTTGTGCCCTCACCAACTGTTATTTTTAGTATGTGTATTTGTTTTACATAATGAAGAAAATGTATATATATATATATACATCTGCTGTGATACGAGTCTGAAAAAGTATACCGATACTCGTGTATCAGGCCAATACTGATGCCAAGTATTGGGCCAATACCGATGCTGAATCTCAGGCCAATATCAATACTGAGTATCAGGTATCAGGCCAATACCAATGCTGAATATCGGGCCAATACTGATGCTGAGTCTCAGGCCAATACCAATGCCAAATATCTGGCCAATGCTGATGCCAAGTATTGGGTATAGGGCCAACACCAATACCGAGTATCTGGCCAATACTGATGCCAAGTATTGGGTATAGTGCCAATACCAATGCCGAGTATCTGGCCAATACTGATGCTGAGTATTGGGCATCAGGCCAATCCCAATACTGAGTATTGGGCCAATACCGATGCTGAGTATTGGGCCAGTACCAATGCAGAGTATCTGGCCAATACTGATGCCAAGTATTGGGCATCAAGCCAATACCAATGAGTATACAGATGCTGAGTATCAGGCCGATATCGATGCTAAGTATTTGGTGAGTCCTCAGAACTGATGCAGAGTATGGGGCCGATATCAATACTGATTATTGGACCGATATTAAGACATACAAGCATTGCATCGGCCAATCCCTCATTATTGGATGTGACCCCTACTTTGAGAGTTGCAGGAGAAGACTGAAGGAGGCTGCAGATGTGTGGTTGCTGGGAAACAGCTGTAGGTGGATTATGAAATACAGGGGAAAGGCAGAGGCCAGTCACTCAGCTGGGAGCGCACTGAGTTGTGTAATAACTGGAAATGTCACTTAAGGGCGAGGAGAGGGGAGAGGAGAGGAGGTGGGGGAGGTTGAGAGCAAAAAGGGCAAGACAGTGAATAAAAAGCCAGGACACAGATCCTTAAAAATGAGATGTTAGCAGATGTTCTCCTTCTCAGGCTGTTTGTTTCACAGTCCCAGGTCATCTCGGACTAACTGCCCTCTCTTCTCATCTTTCAATGGCAGATGACAGAAATGGACGGCCCTCTCACCACACCGTGTAACATCCAGATTTGTGAGGTGTCCTGTGACTCATTCCGCATCATGTGGGACATGAACCCCGAGGACACCGCCCGAGCCACGCACTTCTTCATCGACCTGAGCCGCAAAGAGAGCAAAGATCCCAACCGCTTCAAACACAGGGTCTGAGCATTTGAAAGTGCTGCATAACCTCACACTTATTCCCCCCTGAATGTCATCAGCTCCCCACTGTGCCGTATCACACCGGTCCATTTGCAGTGTGCAGTAATTTCCACCACTCAGAATAAAAGACTGCTAAAATAAGACATTCTCATACAGGTCTGACTGGATTAACATTACAGAGGCTCTTGCCTGGCAGAAAAAACACAGTTGCACCATTTCAGTCACTTCCAATTAAGGCAAATAAAGGAAAATGAGTGCAGTCAACAGCTTTGGGGCTGTGACTCAGACCGTCACACATTGTTTTCCTCATAGAGTGGACAAAAATGGACAAATTGAGCTGCAGCACAAAACTCTTTCCATGTTAATTACTTTCAGTGCACCAGGGGAGGAAATTAGTGTGGGCTCTGGGCAAAACACCCTTGAAGTACCTGAAAGTACCCTTGAAATTCACATGACGGGGGCTTTTAGTTGAAGCTAACACTTAACAGCACGGAAACAACATAGTGGTAGTGTGGTTATATGTTTTGTATTATGGTAATACCATCTTATTTCTAATGCAATTTCCAGATTGGTAATAATAACGGTAACTGTGTGGTAGTAAGGAGATAGTACTATAGTAATGTCATGTTATTTCCAAATAAATATTCTTGTAATAGTTTGTAATGAGAATTAGAACAGGCTGCCATCAATGCAAGACCTTCACATTAAAATGTTGTGACTCAAAATTGACAATAACCATAAATTAAAGTTAAAATTCATCATACACTTGTTCTATTGTTATTACCAAGCTACTACTGAGTGGTTATGAAAGATTGTATTACCCTAAATTACCATAAGTGTTACCTTGTTAGCTTTTGCAAAACTGTCCAGCTATAGGCATCCATTTCATTGCGGCACTCCCAAGAACACTGTTATCCTACTCGGATTATAGATTAGATACATGTTACAGATTATAGAAAATGATCTCCAAAAGTGATTGTTTAACATTATTTAAAAACATTTTCAGTCATTAAATAGTGGTCTGTCATGAAGCTGTCATAATTTGAAATTTCTAACACTCCATACCATACTTTGAATACTGATGGTACTGAAGTCGGTATTGAATTTAATTTTAATTTGTATTTAAGGGGTCTTTAATGTTGTGAAAACAACACTATGTTGTTGTATTTGTTATATATACATTTCAGTCCTTCTTTCAAACGATTATTCAATTGATCTGAAACAAAAAGTATGAAATGAACAAAAAGAAATTGAGCTCCTTCCAAAGTTGTAAAAAGCAAGCTTCACCATAATTATTCATGGCTAACAGCTAGGCTAATGTCTATGCTAACAGGCAAAATATTTATGTGCATTAGTGTGCCAAAAAATTGCATTGCTGCCAGCAAATGAAGAAGAAATGAGCACGTTCACTCAGGTCTTGCTTTTTTACTAATGCTCCTGACTCAACACTTTCCTACGACTTAAACCCCCTTAAAACCCATTGGGAATGTGGTATATTTGAGTCTATGCTTCAAGAAACTACACCTCAAACAACCTGAACAATCCTTTTAAAACTGCCTTTGTGAAGTCAAGGCAGGTTGTGAGTGAGTGAGTGAGTGAGTGAGTGAGCTGTTGTTGAATGGAAATGCTCTCTCTCTGTCTTTCTCTGAAACAAACTTGCATCAGAGATGTTGCTATGGATATATGAGCCTGTGAGACTGCAGTAATTAGCTGTGAAGCCTTGCTCAAAACAAAGGTGCTGATTTGATAAGCTGTATCCTAGTTACTTGGGTTTGAAGTGGAATATCTTGCTACTAAGGCAGAATTTGTGAATAGAAGTGTGTTTGATTTCACAACTGCATTTACATTTGCTTTGATATGCAAATGAAAACACAGCAGCCTGTTAAATACCCATTATCTGTGCCTGATGTCACCACTTTTGTGTTCCATCCTCCAGGATGTGCCAACCAAACTGGTGGCCAAGGCCGTGCCTCTCCCCATGGCAGTGAGGGGACACTGGTTCCTCAGCCCGCGGACAGAGTACTGCGTTGCTGTTCAAACTGCTGTCCGACAGCCTGATGGTGACTACCTGGTGTCAGAGTGGAGCCAGGTGGTGGAGTTCTGCACTGGAGGTAAGCGACGCCATGTGTGACAGCGAAGGTAACAAGGATAATCAGGTATGCAATGAGACGTGAGAGCAAATGGTCTTCAAAAAGTCAGCCCAACTATTTCCGGTAAGCTGTCAGCCAAAGATGCAGCGATGTTATAGTTGGTAACTTCTGCAGTCGGTGGTGCCTGCAGAAGGTACCAAGACCGATTAGTGACAAATTATAGAATTTAGCAGAGACTGTACACAGAGCAACAAAGTCTTTGTCTGCTGTTGTCTCCTCATGACGCTCAAATTCAATCGTCATTTTTGTTTAAGCCTATGTTGAATCCCTCAGGTTTAACTACAAACACAACTACTGAGAAACAATGTAAACATTTTAGATCTATATCGGAAATTTGAATTGCTAACGTTACTGAAGAATTCACGATGTAGAAGTCGAAGTAGAAGTCAATTTGATGTGAGTTTTTCTACGGCTGATGCCGATCTTTCAAAGCAACTGATAACTGCATTTTTTAGGTCGATATAAAGAATTTTAGTGAGCAGCATTTATTAAAGGGTAACAAAGCCCCTTCTTCTGGGGCTAAGACGCTGAATGCCAAGAAATTGGCTGAGAGTTTAATAAGGGAGGTAGAGTGGGGAACTGCTAAAAGTAGGTGCTCAGGGAGTCGAGCCTCTCAGAGAGAAAAGTAAGTAGCGACAGCTCCAGCATTTATAAAAGGGGGAGGAGTCTGGGACAACATGTATCGTAGTAATTAGACAGGAGTGTGACGGAAGAGTGTACCAGTGAAGCAAGAGTGGACTAAGATACATAAATAGGTAACAATTGTGTGATTAATTGGTTGACACTAAGTATTAAAACAATATTTGAAATGAGTTACTATCATCATTGCAGACTATGCCATGGAACATCTACAGCAGCTTCTTGACAAGGCTAAGGGCTCCGCAGGGAGGCTGCTAAAATTCACTGTGTTTTATCGCAACCAACACCCGGACTACTTTGACTATGTCAGGTCAGTGCTACTCAAATGTACAACTAAAGCCATGCCTTCGGCAATTAAGAGTAATGCTGTTTTCTTTCATTTGCGTCTTGGATTAGGAAGGAATGTGGAGGACTGATGCGTCCGGCTTTGAAAGACAACAGTGGGAGTCATGGTTCTCCAATCAATGCCAAACTGCAGGGAGTCTTCTTCAGTTGCAACACAGAGTTCGATACAGGCCTTCCTCCCAATGACTCCCCATACGGATCTCTACGTTTCCAGATACCAGCTGGACTCCTGCTGAACCCCGACATCTGCCTGTATTTCGCAGACTTCTACTGTATGTACACAGCCTACCACTATGTGGTGCTGGTGTTGGCTCCCGTTGGCTCAGAGGGAGATACCTTCTGTCGCACTCGTCTTCCTATGCTGGACTTGTCTTCCAACCCTTTCCTGACGTACACTGCCCCCCAGAGGCAGGGGGAGGAGCCTTTGTACTGCCATGCCAGTGACGTCATCCTTGAGGTGCTTTTCACAGAGCCCGTTCATTTGGACCAGGGCAGTGTGGAGCAGATCAGCGGACACCACCAGCTCATGAGTCTGACCACAGCTAATGCCAAGAAAGACCCGAGCTGCAAAGTGTGCAACATCAGTGTAGGACGCTGAGGACAGACCCCGATGTCAGACTGACCTGACAGACAAGACCAAACAGCTGAGGTCACCACGATCCACGATTGTGGCCCAGATCCAGCCCACACCTGACACTTTCATCAAGTCCAAATACCGTGTGGAATGATGGCACTTTTCCAGATCTGGACCAAAAGCTGGCCACTGCACCACCATATCACACATATCAGCCATTGTGCCACATCTCTACCATAGTTGTCCCACATTTGTCTGAAGATATTCAGGCCATATTTACATGGTCCAGTTTTAGGCAGACATCCACAACACATTTGCCAAAACAGGTCCACATTTGTTTGAGGATCACTTTAGGCCCACATCCGGATGCTATCTCGGTTGTGTGTAGAAGTGTAGAACTTGTTTAAGTGTGTGAAGTACAGCGTGCTGCTTTCCTTCTTCCCCTAACCCTCCTGCCTGGACTAGAATATTGCGTTTTAAACTAACAATGTCGTTGAACTTTGTGATAATCACAACTGGAAACTGAATAAATGTGCTTCTATGAAAGCGAAACAAATCTTAACTTAAAAAAGAAAAGCTGCAAATTAATGGTAGAAGTCTGTGCTCAATCTGTAATTTCTGGTGTCTTTGTGGCATTTTCTAAACCGCTTTCAGTTACATTTTTCCTTTATGGCTCAACTCAACTCAAAGGTCCTTTACAGCTGGCATTAAGATGCATATCCTGCGATTGGATTGTAATCGGAGAGCACCTGACCACTTTCAAGTACAGGTGTAAATACACCCAAGGACGGATTGTTATCAGATCTGCCAAACCACTTCGGGAGGTGGTCGGAGACGCATTGTGACCACATCTCCAATGCGTTTCCACTCCACCGAGCACAGCTAACGTGAAAGCGGCGATAACACGGCACAGTCTTCTCTGCTATCGTCGGTTTTCCGCTTGTCAAAGACGGGCTTCTTCGCAAAGAGGAGTCCATACAATCGTGCAACTTCACACATGGCTAACGTTGTTGTTGTTGATTTGGCAGCGCACCGAGGGGGAGGCGACAAAAGGGGGGGATGACTGTGATTGGATAGCAATTGGATCTTGATGTGGACACCGGAGACGCATGTTAATGCCAGGTGTAAATGCATGTGGTGAAGCACTATCTGATCACGGAAAATACATTCTAATGCCAGGTGTAAACAGGGCCAAAGTCTACCACTGTTGGGTGTCCAGCGATGGAGGGGAACTTTCTTGCCTCGTTCGATCGAGCTGTTTGGACTGTGTAGTTTTTTGAGTTAAATGCATGAACAGGATTTGATTAGCTCGTGCCTGTGTTTGTATATTCGAACAATGTGATTTGCAACTTCTGCGGCGCGCAATGCAAGCCAAGCGCTGCAGCCATTTGCTTGCAATGACATTTAAAGTGGACGAGAAGCCTATCATCAGTTGACACCTCCATTGTGTACGTGTGGAGTGCAGCCTCACACTATTTCTGGCCTGCTGTGTCCTCCTCATCTTTCTTTGTTGGACTCGTTAAACGATCCAACAGGATTTACACCGCTCATCCATACCCTTGACTTGACCCTTCTTCGACTTGCACTCCTTTGTCTTTACTTGTGAATAATTTAAGTTAAATAAATTATTTTTGAATGATCTATTCTGTGTTTGGCCTTCGTCTTTGTCATTCAGGGTTTGAATGTTTGAGATTCGCTTTGTATTCCCTTCAGTGCGTTGTTGGCATGTTAAAGTGTTTCCCTGATCCGGCAGTCATCGGTGCCTATGGTGATTTCTTGTTTGGTATCACAAGGATGCCTGCACTCAGCGTCTGACGGCACACGTGGACTTGCTCTACAAACATGACTGAGCTAAGATTAGCTTTACTCCTGTTGCCCCCCTTGTAATCTTTGGCCTACAAGGGGATTCCAGAAATACCCACAGGGAAAGGGATCCTCTCCCTGACGCACAAAAAAATCCCCAACCATTTGTGAATAAAATGTGAATAGACTTGAGCAGTACCCAAACTTTTACTATGGACACACACTTTTTAAAGAAACATGAATAAATTTGTGCATTATATACAGTTTCTGAACATTTAACTACCATTACTTCTGTGACACCTAATAGTTATTTTGAATAAGTAAACCCAACATTTCACACATGCATTATTTTAGAAAAATGTCACATCTGTGGGACCAGACTTGGTGAAAGGGTGTGGATTACAACTAAATAAAGCATCAAAAATAAAGTCCAAAGGAGCTCAGTTTTGTACAATGCCTCAAATGGTTAAAAATCAAGATAAAAAAAATGTGGTCGGAAACATACTCTCCTTGGCAGAGGTAAATACTGAAGCCACAAATGTAACCTATGTACTAAACCTGCGTGTAACCAATGCAAATGGAATAAAAACTATAGTCTACAACTTATTCTTCGGCAGGTTTTCATGCCCTTTCATTGAGATTCTTCCCTCTGCAGAGATGTGACTGCACACTCACTACAACACTGTAGTTTTGTCCATTGTTATTGTCCCAGAACGGTTGGCTCTGGCCTCCCGGTAAATACCGTAAACAGAATTCTATCTTCCTTTTGGCGTCTAGCACTTTAGGAATGGCAATGTCAAATTCAAAGATGTCCGTCTGTGGTCCTCCGAAGCGTTTCTGCAGGTACGTACAGGGCACGTCTTTGTAGCTCTGCCACGAGTCAAAGGTGATGCGCACCTGCACGTCCTTCTTGAAACCGATGTTCCGGACGCGGACGGTACCTTGGAGCACCTGTTCACTGACACTGCAGTTCTCCAGGGTGACCATGCTCTCTGCCAACTTGGCACGGAAGGCCTGGAAATCCGCCGAGGGTTGTGGAAACCCCAGTTTGAGCTGTGTACCCGGGCAGCAGGTGCTGACGGTGCAGCTGTAGCTGTCCTCCGTCATGTTTCCAAAGCCCCGCAGCGACGGCAGCAAGTCAAAGTCAGAGGGCTCCTCTTGGTCGGAAAACATTCGCACGGCTGTGAGAGACAAACCTCTGGAATCGGCGAAGACCACATGTTTTTTCTTGGCTGGCGACATAACCTCGTCATCCCAGTCGTCCAAGTCCAACAAAGCGGAGAAATGGTGGGTTAGAGATGCTGGAATCGAGAAGTCAGAGGGTACCTGATCTGACACTGGGGAGCGGATGCAAGGGCGCTGGGGTTTTAGGATGGGAACCCAAACATGAGGACATAGTTGTTTACTCTGGTTCAAACACAGCCTCACAGCAATTTCCACAAGTCCAGCGGACTGAGCCATTGACCCGAAGCCGAGCAGCGGAGGAGCACTGAAGATAAACAAAGAGAAGTGTCATCCTCAAGCCTCTTTCACGGCTACCGTTATTGGTTTATGACGGCAGAACAGAGCGGTAACAGCAGATTCACTACACTGGCAAGTCCACAATAAGTCTTTTCTGCACAAAAATACATTATTTTCAGTGGAAATGTTTGTCAGATGGGAAGTGCCTGTGTTTCTAGATTTGTCTGCATCACATCGAGACTTATATATCTCAACTGTTTTGAATGCAGCGAGTGCTTCTGGTGCATCTTTCGACACCCAGGCCAAATAAGTAGGTCAAACTGGTTCTTTGTCGACTCTGAAATAAGATTAGCAACTCATCCTGCATCCTCCCACTGCTCCCCATCTCTGGATTTTTTCTAACATTAATTCACTTTTTCATTCATTAATTCATGTTCCTCCATATTCCTAAGGTTCCAGAAAATGTGCTCAAATGCAGTATGAACCAAAGTAGGTTTTAAGATCTGCCTATAAGAAAGAATCTAGCAAAAAGACTGATGAATTGAAGCAGGAATTTCTTTTATATATCATTGCACGTCTACTTACGGTGTATTGGAGACCTGCATCCTGGTGGTTTATAGTGCTGAGTGACTGTAAAATGATTCTCACTGTTCAGACGGAGTTCTAGAAAACAGAATGATGCATTTTAACATAACAACTGCCAGTATTTAAGTAAAGTTTGCTGAATCTGTCGCGTCAAAAATTATACTCACAGTCATGAGCTGCAGATCGTCGTCTGTAGCCTCAATCATCCCTTTTCCCCACAAGAGAATCTGACACTATATATACTCTCGTGTCATAAGCCCCGCCCCTTTTGCTCTCCCAACCAATCAGGCAGATGTTGTAGTTTTTATGCATTTACATAAGTTTTAAACGACCGAATTTACAGATATGCAGGACAAAAATGTCTTTATTTTCAATTCACGACCTTTGAATGTAACATAATACACTTTCTAATTTTTTTTTTTAATCTTTAATAATTTTATATTTTATGTTTACATTCCATTTTATGTTTATAATATTTGTTTGTATTGTTGCTATGTTCAAACAATTTCCCCTTGGGGATGAATAAAGTATTTCTATTCTATTCTATTCTATTTCTGTTTTAAATTAATGTCAAGTCACACATCTGTCATTCAGTGCTGACAAAGCAATAAAGTGACACACACACATACAGGCCCTAGTGTATGTAAATGTAACTTGACTTGTCAACTTGCAGAGTGGAAACTATACAAATCATCCTATGGTCTTCTATTCTCAGACCTCAGATACCACACGGGGACACGGTTCTAAGTTCACAGCTTGTTGGCTCGCAGTGTCGTGGGGATCACTGTCGGGTCGTCCGTCAGCATGTGACGCTAAAGAGGGTCTGGATTACCAACGCATGTCCGCGTGCTCGGCACCTCACAAGAGTGCTATTCAAAGTGCAAGCCAAGTGCATGAGTAGATTTACTGAGTTGCATAAAACATCGTCTGCTGATGGACATACATGGATATTTTGTTGACTCAAAATAAATCTGTACGACCAAAATACTTCTTTTTAAGCTGCACTGTGTAATTAATGGGGTGATTTTTGATGATGTTATTGTTTTGTTTGTTTTTTTATGAACAGAAATGATGCAACGGAAGAAAAAAGCCCTATTCAACCCATACTGAGGGAGCATTTGTGTGTATACACCAGCAGCAGGTGAGGAAAGAAGTGGTTATCCTACAGAATGACTGGGTTTTTTGAGCAAAATTCATTTCTGAATCTTTTTGTGTACACTTCTTTGTGCCGTCACACATATGCTGCGTTCCATTTGCATCAGAACTTGGGACTGGAAGTGATGCCACACCCCCATTTCGCCGCATTCCAGTTAGGAATGGGAATTGGTATTGGTCCGATATTGGTCAAAATCACTGGATCAGATATTTTGACAGATAAAAATATTAAATCCAATACAATACAATCCACAAATCCTTTTAATCACATGCTTCACTATGCACAGACTATAAAAATGTGTAAAAATGAGTCACACGCACCAATTAATTAACAGCTTCAATGGTCTAAAATGACAGTGTCGGACTAATATCGGTAGAAACGTGGCGTCATCCCATCCCCAGTTGAGAATCGGGAGATGCTAACATATCTCAGGCTAGTCACCGTTAGCAATGCCAGTCAATAACAACACTCGACATTACAAACAGCGTAGCAACAAGTTAATGGTTAAAATTCGACAGTAAATCGGACAGACACTTGGTTACTGTATAACAAATATGACAGAAGTGCTACTAACAGTAGCAGTGTTTTCACGGTGACAGCCGTCTTGGAATCCTAAATTGGGATTGGTGAGGTTGCTCAGTTTTCAAGTTGGAAATGAAGTTGAAATGAAATCCGAGTTAAGTTTTGAGACCACCTGACTGCCTTGATGCAAGACAGATTACTTCCTGCGTGAAGGGCAGGAAAGTCACTGGGCAACGGTTATAAACTTTTGTTTTTAAAGTTATGCCCTACAGTTTAGTTTTTCAAACTCCACCAAGGCCACTCAGTTTTTACAGTGTCACTGCCCTATCTCACAAAAACCAATGCTGTTTTTTTTTCTCCCCCCCTTACAGTAATAAATCCTGAAAATGGATCATCACCCAACTCTAATCATTTCTTTCTTGGGTAGAGAATCTCATCCAAACCCTGTCCTTTAGTTTTTGATTTATGCTGCTTACAAAAACACACAGACAGACAAACAAATGTGGTCAAAAGTGGGCTGACGTTATTGAGGGAAAAGGTTTTATACACAGTGACATTTTTGACTATTGCAATGATAATATGACTTTTATTAATTAATAAACACTTAAACATATACTGCATTTATGCTTTTGGGTCTATGACTTGCATAGACACTGAATTTATATGCAGATTTTTCCCCTTTTTTTAAAAAGATATTCTTCTTCGTTCAGCTTCTTCCTGGAGGGGTCGCCACAGTGGATCATCTGCCTCCATCTTGTCCTCTCCCTTGTGTCCTCTTCTGTTACACTGTCTGTCCTCCTTTTCTGAGGTCTTCCTCTTTTCCTCCCCCGGCAGCTCCATCTTCAACCTGGACTCTATGACTTTATCTCCAAACCTGAGCTGTCCCTGGAATAAGCTCATTTCTAATCCTGTCCGTCCTGGACATTTAATTCTAAACATCTAAAATGTCGGCGGATATTAACAAATGAAGGACTCCTCTGCTCATCCTTCGCTTTATCCCACGCGTGTCATGGAACAACAGTGGCCTCCACATACCAAAAACACATGCTCTGTCTAGTTTGTCCATTGGGGGCTGCTGTAGAAACACTGCACCACAAAATTGTGGCCTCTGAAAAGCAAGGCCCTTGCCTCAAAAAAGGGCCATGAAACTATGAAACCAAGTCTTTTTTATTATTATCATTATTATTATTGTTATTATTTTGGAGTGTTTATACACTTTTTTAACATACCGATGGGTGGCTTGTTAAATTTCTACCGATATTTTGAGCTGTTTTTAACACTAACAGCAGCCACTTAAGTGCAAATATCACTAAAATAATATTGCTTTAAATACACAATATAAAAACTAACAGGGCCTTGGTTACATTCTGCCTTTAGCTCATTAATTAAGTCCATTTGGATAAATTATAGCAAAAGTAATGAGCAGCAAATGAGCAGGTTACTGTGAGTCTCATGAATCAGAATACATTATAATTATCCAACGATAAAAAGGTTCCAAATATAAGGTAGTTGGACTCGTTCACAGCTGTCACTTCTGGTTAGTCGTGAGTGAACATTTGCTGTTTGCAGTGTCCCTGAAGCGCTGAAACCTCTGAAAGTGTCTCAGGTGTTTTGCTGATGTGACCTCTGCTCATCCCCCTTATTACCATTCATGTGTGATGAAAATGAGCCACGACTCATTTCATGATCACCTGGAGCCATTTACACCAAAAACAAAAAGACCTGGAACCAAAAAATAAAAAACAAACACATCATCACTATGTGCTTGTTGTACACTACACTGTAAACTTTGTAAACTCTGTCAAATTTGTTAAAAAGATGCCGTTTTCTTTCTGTTGCCATGAGACAATGATAAAAAAAAACAGTGAGAGCTAAAAATAAATCCAGATGTAACTTATGTAACATCTGCAGAGTTAATGTAAAAGATGACACAGACAAAACACAGATAACTCACCTCAACTTTCAGATTAACTGCACGGCTCCACTTGAGACAAGCAGCGATATAGTTCTGTACCGCATTAGGTGCTGGGAACCTTCTTCAAGATCCACGACATACTCTCTGATGGAAGGAGAAACAAGGCATGAAGAAAAGAAATAAATACGTTTGTTTTAGTATCCATGCAGAACAATCTACTGAAGGAGAGGAGGAGAAGGTAACAGTGCCACCTTCTGGCTTCTGGAAACAGTGCAGGTGAAGTTGATAAATGAGTACCTCTGGTCGTCGCTTTCAGGCTCCACCAGGATGTTTTCCTGTCGCTCCTTCACCCGCAGAAACACGAAGGAGTCCAAACACGGCTCAGGAACTGGGATTACAGCAGAATGAATGGGATTTATTTGACTTAGAATGGGATTTAAAACAGATGAGAAAAGATAAATTATGAAGCTAAACATGGTGATAAAGAAAAAACTGAGATAGTTTATTCAGTTCCTCTAAATTAGGGCTGCAACAGCTAATCGCTTAACTAATTAATAATCGTTTACTAAATGAATTACTAATGTATTCTTTTTATAATTAACACAAGTGATTTTTCAGCTTCTTAAATTTTAAGTATTTTCTGGATTATTTGCTCCAAGTAAAAAAAAAACAGTGTTAATAAAACTGAATAATTTTGTTTTTTGGACAAAACAAGGCAATTCAAGGTTTTCTGGACCAACTAACAAATCAATTACTGAAGAAAATGAAAAATATCATTAGCTGGAGCCCTAGATTTAAATCAGATGAGAAAGTGTGATAGAAACACAAAAATGATTTAACAGAACAAGGAAATAACAAGAGATTGAGAATGTTCAAACATTTATACTCTTGGTTGCAACTAACGATTGTTTTAATAATATTAATCGATTACTAAGTTATAATTCAACAGGATACAGATACAAGAAAAAGATGTGTACCATGCAACCCACACATAACAATATAGTTATGTAATAGAAGGCAGTTCATACACTGTAATATAGTCCAATCATTTCATCACTTCTGCAAAGACACATGCAGTCCACTAACTAAATGATTGCTGCTGCTGCCACCTTGTGGTAATATGTGTGCACCACAAATTAGCCATTAGTCATTAGTCAATGCAACCATTGATAATCTTTTTAATAATATAATCATGTATATATATATATATATAAATAATCATATATATATATACATATATATATATATATATATATATATATAAATAATCATATATATATATATATATATATATATAACCCTTACCCTATATATAAATATACACACACACACACACACACACATATTCACAAATTCTACGTAAATTAATGAGCACAACTTTAGATCAGGAATAAGTAGAGGAAAAATAAAATGATTTTTACCTGTTTTGAGCAGATCCACCGCCTGCAGGTTGGGGGGCATGCGTTTCAATGCCACGGCCTTTAAGTAGCTTTCTGTGTTTGTGTGGTACCTGTGTGCAAGACACATAAACATTTAACATCAACTGTCAAACAAAAACAGCAACAACCTGACTTTTAAACACTCACTCTTTGGCAAAGGCAAACTCCTCAGGCGAGAGCAGAGAGGGAGCTCCCTCACCTCGGGACTTTTCTCTCTCAAGTACGTGAGGGAAAAATTTCTCAATCTACACATGCAAGAGATTAAAAAAAAGGAAGGTTATTTTGTTTTTCAATGAGGATTTAAATAGATTTATTTTGCGTGCTGCTTTTGTTTACCTTCTGCAGACGAGAGCGCAGGTAGCTGCTCAGAACAAAGCGGATTCTGTCGATTTCCATGCGATGGATACTAGCCTTGGCGTCGCCTTTCTTCACCCGCTGTAAGTTTTCTTCCTGTTGATATAAATGGTTACAAAAGAGGGTTTATCTTTTGTACTTGAAAAGCAACTGTGTACATTATTCATGCAAACAATCATTTATTCAGCGATGATCGAGTTCAAACTGCATGAATGTAATTAGGGATGTACAATATTATCGGCATGATATCGGTATCTGTTTCTCTCCTACGCAGTTATCTTTATTATTTGGGACAAAGAAAACTGAAAATGTTCAAATTATATTCAAAATATTGGAAGTAATGCAGGGTTCACCGACTGAACAGGAGCAGCTAACAAGATGCATTCAAAGACACTGGTAAATGTTATCACTTCTGCGGGATCTGAGGGGCCGTCCACACAGAACTGGTTTAGGCGAATACTTATACTTTTGTCGGAGAGGCATTCTGTCCACATGGAAACAGCGTTTTAGGTGACCTGAAACAGTATTTTTTGAAAACGCCTCCCAGAGTGATTGAGTGAATTTCAAAACACCGGCCTTGCTTGTCCATGTAGACAGCAAATAAGCTACTTTAAAAGGCTCTGAATGCTTCACAAATGTGTCATTTTAGAGAAGATAAGAAAATCATAATAAATAAATAAAACATTTTAAACATTAGTGCTGGCGGGCCAGTTTTGTCCACGGGACTTGTTGACCAGTGTTTTGGAGAAGCATCTTCAAGATGCATTCAAGAAACCTTGAAAATTTCACTCACAAATGCTTGCTGCCACCTTATGACAACAGATGCAAAACACATTGCTTGTATTTTGTATTAAATATATTAAAAATGGTCACAGTAACTTTATAATACAGTGAATAAGTAAACAGAGTGTTAGTGTATAAGTTGTACCATGTGAGTGAGCTGCTCCATCACACACTCCACCACCTCTGACCTGTTCTCCAGCAGCTCCGGAGAAAACCTCTCATTGAGCCAAGCCTGAAACAAACACGACAGAGAAGAAGACACTGTGAGGACAAATGTTTCTCAGTCTGTGGAACTTAAGTCTTTTTCTGCTTATTATCGTCTCACTTCTTCCAGTTTCGCGATGAGCTCCGCCGGAGTCATGACGTCCTCCTGACCGTCATCATGGCTGGCGTCGCTGCCTCCGTCTGACACAGCGTCCGACATCGTTTTCCTTCCCGAGACACGAAAAAACAACAAAAACACCGAAGTTAACGACGATAGAGTCTGTTCTTTTACCACTTAAAGAAACTTTAAAGCGACTTTAACACAAAAAACTGCGTTTAAATGACGAATAATGAGCTCAAACAGTAGAGTTGCTGTCACTGGACTCCTTGTTTATTCGCGCCACTGGAACCGTAATCTCGCGAGACATGACGTAAACGTGCTCTTCTTCTCGGTGTATTGTAGCGGCTGATAACCAGCACACCGCCCCCAGCTGGTACGGAGTGCAGGATGTATTACCTCAATTCTAACCAAATGGATTTAATAGGTTAAGTGAATGAATTAATGAATTAATGAGAACAAAACTATTTTTATGCCAGACTTTATAATCTGCAGTTACCCACATGCATAATTTCAATAAAGCAACATTTTGACTGAAATTAGAGGTTAAATATATAAAAAAAATAATTCTTAGTCCTAGCTCCTCCCAGATTTTCTTTGTGTAAAAGTCAGAGACCGTAGATAGAAGACTGAATGTGTCTTTAATGGATGAATAAACAACCAGATGCTTTAATATTCATGTGTATGTGTTTATTCATCAATGATCATTTAATTAAGTCCTATTTAAATACATTGGAAAAGACACTGAGACAATTATAATATACACACAATAATATATACAGTACTATTTTCAACAAACTTCATGTCACAGTACAATAAGGAACAGTGCACAAGTTTGCAGTGAAATTGCACAAGCATAGACAAAAAAAGGGAAGAAATATCTTCTTTATCTGTATGTAAATCCATTTATTTAAATTAACTGCATGTTTTGATATAATCCATGTGGGGGGGGGGGGGATTTTCTTGTAAATGTAAATATATGAAGTGACATTTACAGTAATAAAAAAATAAGATATGTGTGAAAGATAAAAATACCACGTGTGGTTTCTGAGTAATTTCCTTCACAGTTGTCAGTTACAAGCACTTGGACAATTTATCGAGGTTGAACTGCGACCATATTTCCTTCTTTCCTTCTGCATCTTTGTTTACTCTCTGTATCGTCTGGCGACGCATTCCATTTTGTCCTCAGAACTCGGAATTTCCGACTCGGAGCAACCTCACGTATCCCGAGTCAGAATTCCAAGACGGCTTGATGTCGTTACATCCCTTATCCGTACAGGAAAAGTTCACATATGTCACCAGGCTCATCATCCATCATCTTCTTCTCAGTCCTTCTTAGGTTTTGGTTGCTTGGTAACAAAGATTGTGACAGAAGCACTTCCAGCTTCTTCCATGTGTTTTTTTTGTAATGTTTTAAGTGCTGCATGTGAACAAACCCTAATAAGGCTTAACCCAAAAAAAACACAACAAATCAATACAACTACAAGCTCAGTCACTAATTTCAGTCGTTGCTTATAATAATTTTATTGGATCTCTGTTTGTTTTTTATGAACAGAAATGATGTGGAATTATAAGTGTGCTGTGTCCTTTTAATCAGAAAAACTATCTTATCTAACTTATTTACCCAGGGAAAAGAATTCCCGGGAAACCATCAAAGTTCTTTGTCACAATCAGAGTGTTGTTGTTTTTCAAAATCCCGCTAAAATGAGAAAAGTTCCTGTGGTGGAAAAGGGTCTTATGTGTAAACAACAGCAGTGCAGCAGCATTTATGCCATCAAACTGCTGAACAACCGTGCTTTTTTTAAGCAGTAGATTTCAGGATTTCTGTTTCCAGTCAAACTTTAACCAGTTTTAGGCTCGCTTTACTAACGCAATGTTGCTGCTGTTGGCTACGTCTGTATCCACATAAAACAAACCACCTCCGGGGTGCAACGCGGGAACGCCGTCGTGTTTACATGTGCAAACTTTCTTCATTCCAAAAAGATTTGTTCCCATCTGGAATCTGTAATTTAATTGTTTACGTGGACGCAAAATTAAATGATCGGATTGTGGTGTGTTCTGGAAGTACCAGACGATCGGCATATTCCAGCCCTCTCTTTCAGAATGAAATTTGTTCTTGAATCGGATGAGAGTTTTCGGATTGGCATGTTTTATTCCGATGACTTGTGTCCATGTAAACGTAGCTTGTACTGCACTGGGAAACACAGAGAGTCGTGTGGAGCTGATAAGACTTAATCTGCACTGAATGAACTCATTTCACATTTATTGGAATAGACAGAAAAAGTCACTTTGAACGACGACAACAAGAAAAGAAAGATCACAGCTTGTGAGGATAAATGGGATTCATGGCGGGTAGACTGTATCCAGGCTGTGGATTTAACAGCGGTACAGAATAAGGATATGGATAAACAGCAGAACCACTGAGAGCAGACGGACCTGGACCCACCGGTATACGGTGGTACATGAGCTGGGACTGTGGCAGTCTCATTCTGTTGGGCAGAAACACCGGGTGAAACGGAGGCAGGTGCCGAGAGTCTCTCGCCGACTTGTCGTAGCTCGAGAGGACGCAGAGCACGGGCAGCGCGGCGCCGGGGTGGGACAGACTCTGCGGAGCGGGGACTTTGTGCAGCATTGTCCTGGATTTGTCCCTCCTCTCCGTCTGATAGAGCCACGGCGCCACGTTGCTCAGCTTCTTGCCGTGCGCCGCAGGGTCGTCCGGCGGCGCCGAGCGGCTCGGGTGGGTTTTGTAACTCGGCCGGATGGGAGCAGGTCGCAGGAGCTGCGTGGACTTTGGGACAACTTTGGTGAAGCTTGAGGTAGACATCGAGTGGAAAGGGTGGGTGAGATATTTGTGGACCGGCTCCCACGCCACAGAGTCTTTATTTTGATTTTTTATTGACTCAGCAGTTAGCGACTGGGAACTGAGCTGAGAAATGTCTTTGTTTGGTCCTGTAAAGTCTTGAGACGCCTTATTATCCTCACTACAGCTGGACGGAACACAGCTTTGGTTGAGTTCTGAGCTTGACGCAGGTGGGTCTTCCTTCCTTGGCGGACTGTCCTCCGATGAGACGGAGAGCGGGGACGGGCTGCGGGAAGAGGAGGACGACAGAGGGAGCGGGGAGCCGTCAGAGGAGCCGCAGTTCTGGCTGGAAGAGGCCCGTGCCGGAGACTGCGAGCAGCAGATGACCGAGGGCCTTTCCTTGTCCTCGCTCTGTGGACTTGGCGCCAAGTTCAGGCTCGCCTGAGCCATTCGCTTCTTCTTCTCCAGAGGAGAGATGACCTCTGCAGCAGCAGCAGGAGCAGGAGCAGCAGCAGGAGCAGCAGCAGCAGCAGGAGCAGGAGCAGGAGCAGGTGGGATATGAGCCGTCCAAGGACTAGATGTAGGGACCGGGAGAAGAGCATAGACGGGAGGGCAAATGTCTCTGTTTGGTTGAGTGCAGTCTGGATATTGTCTGTCTGACGTGGCAGCCCACAGAGCAGAGTGAGGACGCATCACGGCGTCACTGCGGCACGCGGCTTCTGGACTCCTGTGTGTCAGGATCTATAAAACAACACAGAGGTGAATATCTGTTAAAAAACACTCTCAATTTAGTGGAGAAAACATGGATAAAAAGTTTAGTTTTGTGCCAGAAATGATCCACAAGGATTTGCATCAATGGCAAAAATGAAGCAGCCATTTCAAACAGGAGTTAATCATGTTTCCGTTTAAACTGACAATCAACTCATCTCTGTTCATTCAGACAGTCTGTTGTTACCTGTGAATCCATGTCCGCGTCCAGCTGAGACCGCGACCTCTTGACCTCAGCCTTCTTCACCTTGCTCTCCACGTTTCTCTTGTACAGTTTCCGAGGTTTGCTCAGCGGCAGAGGTTTGTCTTCCTCTCCCTTTATGTGTCGTTCAAACGGCAGCACGAGCCTGAAGAAACAAACACACGTGTGCTCACGTGAGTAAAAACTGCTTTGTCTTTAATCCACATCATCATCATCATCGTCGTCATCCTCACCTCTCATAGTGTCGACGAGTGCATGTGGCAGCACTGGTGCTGCCTGGACTTCCTCCCAGCTCATCGTACACTTTCTTCCACAGACGCTGAGCTGTCACCTGTTTAAACAAAAACACTTTTAGAAACAGTTCATAACTGCTACGATAATATATTTATATCTATATGTATATATAGATATAAATATATACATACATATCTATATATATATATATATATATTTAACTTTGTAATTTTATTCTTAGGTTTATTCGTACTTATTCTTATAGTTTTTAACTTTGTAATTTAAAAAAAAAAATTGCTGCTATAATATTCGTTTGCTGCTATAATATTCGTTACCTTTGTACACTGGAGTGCTGTGACGAAAGAATTTCCCGCAAGGGATTAATAAAGTATATTCTATTCTATTCTATTCTATATATAAGAAATCTCACTTAAATATCAGAATTTTGCCTTTTTTTCCCCTCAGAATTCTGACTTTTATTCTTGGAATTTTGACTTATCTCATAAATCTGACTTTAATCAGCCTGTTTTTATGCACATGAATGAAAACATGAATGGATTGAAAATTTGATTCAAAAATATCAACGGTCACATAAAGTTGCCATATTGATAAAAAAAAGATCTTTATTGGACACAGTCTTCCAGTTTCCTATCAGCCAATCAGGAAATAAGAGTATAACAAATAGCCACTAGGGGGCAACACACTGGACACAACAAAAAAGAACTTGCAACTCACATTTGCAATGTGAGTAAATATTTTCCTCTCTATTGTTTTATTGTTTTTCAATAGAAATTGATGTAAATGATGTTCCTGTTTAAGGGGAAACCAATGATTAAGTATTTTTGGTTGTAACCAAAGTCTGTGAACTTCTGTTTTTTCAAAATGTCAACATGGCATCGGCCAAACGGTGTCACAATGAGATTCCACAGTTGTGACATCATGACTTAAACTCCCAATATTATTCATATTTAATTTTTTCAAATTTGACCACAAACATTTTTAAAAGCTCAGTTAAAATTGGCACAAAATGAAAAGTAGTGTGGCGACAAGTGGCTCAGTGGTAGAGCAAGTCGTCTTTCAACTGGAAAGTTGAGGATTCGATTCCAGGCAAGTGTAGATTGAAACTGTTTCCCGGGACAAAGACACTTAACCCTACGCTGCACCTGCCTGTGAATGGGTATGTGATGGAAAAAGCTGTGCACGCACAGTAGATATGAATGGGTGAATGACAAAACTGTCATGTTAAGCAGCTTAGACTATAAATACAGACCAATAAGGTCTTAAGACCACCAGAGAGACATGTTGTTATGTCGTTTTAATGACGAAACTTTGCGGTGAATGTCCGTTTAAGGTCTCAAACTTCTAAATATCAAGTTATAATGAGTTATTCTTGTTGTTTTTATTCGATAGACTCATTTTTACATCATAAATGTATCATTCCAGATCAAAACAATCCATTTTATTTTGAAATTTTCTGTGAACCTTCATAAATTTTATTATTTTGATCTATTTTTCTCAAAATGTTGGGACTTTCCTGACTAGAAACTCACTGTCTAAGTTTAGTTTGCTCATACACACACACACACACACACGCTCCCCCTTCATTCTGAATTGTGAGAAATGTTTGGGTCTCACTGTTTCAAAGGAAAGGCAAAGGCAGTTTACGCTTCAGACGCCAGTTAAACTGCAGCTCGATGAAAGAAAAGAAAGCCTTTGGTTCTTAAAGAGTGTGCACATGCAGGCGACTCATATCGCTGCACTTCCTCCCACAGACATGGTGGTGGATTGAAGAACGAGGGTCAGATCTAGTTTAGGAGCCTGAACTCGGCGTCTCGCGGCTATTTCAGTGCGAGACGATAGAGTAAAGAGCGTGTCCCACAGTGTGAAGAGCGTGTCCCGCAGTGTCCTCATCATCAACATCAAAGAGGACGCAGCGTGGGCGGCGATGCTGAGCCGAGAGCTCAGACGCCTAAACTGTCCTGCTCTGTGGTTAAACACTCGCCTGACCTTCCACTCATTTTCCACTCACACTTTACTCCAGTCGTGCATCAGTGCGAGTGTTTTGTGTAACGTAAACAAAATACACACACAAAAAATATATATATACTTACACTTTCATAGCCTCCACGTTTTTCAACAGCTTTGTAGATTCTCCAGAGATTAACTGCAAAAATCCAACAAATAAAAAACACATATGAGAAATGAAAATAGCAAACGTGTGAACTTGACGATGGTTCAGACAAAAACCCATCTATTTTATTAATTTCTCTTTCTGTTTTGATTCATTTTAAAAACTTCTCCTTTTTTCTTAATTTTTCCTTCTGTATACAAAACAACGCACATGCGCCAACTGGACACACAACACATAAGACAGGAAGAATATGAGTGTTATGATTTTGAACAAATGTCTAATTGCAATTGCAATTTTCACGTTATTATAACACATTATAATAGGATTACAGTGTGAAACTAAGAATATTAGAATATTATGTGTAAAGGTCACAACAATAACATTGCTCCCTCTGTGATTTAAGAATTATAGTAGGCCCAAATCACAATTTTGATACCATTTCTATTAATTGTTTTACACATAATACCAAACATATGTGTGTTGAAACGGTTGTTTTCTTTGATTCTGTTTTCATCCTGTGTGAAAAGTGCTTTATAAATAAAGTTTGATTCATGACCCGGTCAGAACGAGGCATGTTCTCCCCGCGTGTCTCCAAAAACATGCAGATTTGGGGGATTAGGTCAAAGTGGACACTCTAAATTGACCATAAGTGTGAGAGGAGATGGTTATTTGTCTCTAGTTGACTTTCGACTGAAAGGTTCTGGGTTCAATTCCTGGCTCTGATAGTCTATATGTGTGATTTTTGTACTTAAGTTCATGAACTCACTCTGTTTGAAGCCCAGATGTGGGATCCTCTCTATCGGTGAACCTTTCTCCTTCATAAACGAGTGCAGACTCGACACAAACGCCTTCTCCTCCATCTGCACCGGACTGGCCCTCGCCTCCTCCTCGCATTCGGTCGTGGAGTCGTGAATCTCGATCACCGGAGGAGACGCCTGCGTGAGGACAACACACACACACACACACACGTACATTTACACACACGTGTGTGGAGACGTGGTTTACAGTCCAAGGCTTGCTCACAGATGGGAAGAGGACACTCACGGGCGTCTCATGGGAGACAAAAATGTTGAAATGAAACGCGAGTTTTTGTTTTACCACGACTTTCAATAGATAACCACCGCACTTCCTGTCTGCACAGGCTGTAGCAAACCTGTGGGCTTTCTGGTCCAGAGCTGTCAGTCAATAAAATGTGCTAAAAACTAACGTGGTTTCATGTGGGGGTGGTGTTTCTCTGCAGGACTGTATCGATGTTAAAGGTAAGAAATGTTATTATGTTGGGATTTAAAATGACCAGGATGTGTCAGGAACAGAAACAAGGTCAATCAGCACCTGTGTTTTACAAACTTCCTGGATCTGTATATAAGTTTACCTGCTTATAGCTGTGACCAACTTACATTAAAGTACATAATGTTTTTACAGTCTGTAAACATCTCCTCTCATCATGTGATCATTCTCTGCTGCCGTTTCACACTTTCACTTTTAATCTCTACTCTGAATTCGGACTTTAATCTCAGATGTTTGACCTTTTTTTTCCTCAGAATGTTGACATTTTGTCTCAAAAATCGGACTTTTTGCTCTGAATTCTAACTTTAATCTCATAATTCTGACCTTAATTTGAGAAATCTGACTTTTGTCTTAGAATTCTGACAAATTTTTTGCCCAGAATTCTGACTTCTCGCTTAGGAATCAGCCTTTTTTTCTTGGAATTCTGACTTTTTTCTCATATGTTTGACTTTAATCTCAGAAGTCAGACTTTTTTCTCAGAATTCTGACCTTTTTCTCAAAATGTTGCCATAATGTTTCCTAAGAATTCTGACTTTACTCTCAAAATGTTGCCATAATGTTTCCTAAGAATTCTGACTTTACTCTCAGAATGGTGTAATTTTTGTCATACCATTTACATCCTCTACTGTATCTGTGTGTGTTTGTGCATGAACACACACTGTAACGCAGATTAAACACACAGCTTCTCATTTACATCATTTGTCAAATCTGGCACCCCACTCCAACCACCCTCACACACTCTCTGTTTTCACTCTGGATCGGTGTCACCACTTTAAAGGTCACCAGTGTTGTGTATATAAATATATATATATAGCTATATTTGAAATATGGAGAAATTAACAGTACAGCAGCATTATAAATAATAAAGTCACCGTTTGTGGTTTGTGTGAAAGCAGAAATGAAAGAGTGAAGGCAGGCAGAATTAAAATCATCAGTTAAATGGACTGCGAGAGGAGAAGTGAGGAGCACGAGAAGAGAAACTGCCCACAGAGGCGTTTCTGCATTTTAACGCTGATGATATTCTAAATTTGACTCTTGAAAAGAAACAACAAAAAAAACACTGACACCGTGACCTTTTTCTATGCGACAGAAGTTTGCTGCTGCGTCTCTCACGTTATCTCCCCCCCCTCCCCCCCTTTTTGCGTCAATCAATTTTTGACAAGCAGGCCACAGAATGGACAATGTCAGCGCGTCGCTTTGAATCACTGCGCACACGCACGCACACACACACACACACACACACACACACACGCGCGGTGGCTTTATTTCAGTCATTATACAACAAATCGGCTCAAGGTGGTTTCATATTGAATGGAGTTCCTGTATGTGGTTCCTGGTTCCGAGAAGTTAGGCCTCCACAGTGAGTAATAGTGAAGGTGCAGGCCTTTTTTTTTTTTTTTACCCAAGATAGCCCCAACTGAGTCACAGCACAGCGTCTCCACTCTGCCGCTCACAGTCACACACACACACATCTGTCTGTCTGACTTTTCCACTGTAGCAGATTATTATTATTATTACGCTCTGAATCTGCGTCTAAGAGTTAAAATAATGTAACGTAATGTCTTGAAATGTGTTCACTAACATCGACTGATTTACTTTCGGTGACTGATTCACAAAACTTTCAGTTTTATACATCAATGGTTGTGTACAGGAAATGTCAAAGCCACACACACACACACACATACACAGAGAGAGAGCGAGAGAGGTGTGTGTGTGGAGTATCTGAGCTGCAGATCTGACTCCACACACTGTTGTGAAACGACATTCAGTTAATTTCCACTGTTTTTTTTTGTTGGAAAACCTTGTGGGTGATTGATGTCAGCGTGTTATTGATGATGGTGTGTGACTCTGACTCTGACTCTGACTCTGGGTCGCTGGCATCAGCAGACCCGAAGATCGCCCGCAGAAACCACCGGGGCTTCTCGGGCTCGCAGCCTCGCTGTCGTGGAGGAAATTTGACGAAGCTCTCGCGTCTCATGAGCGTCTCGTCTCCAGTTACCAGAAAACTGTGTCAGCCTGTGACGACCTGCTGCAGTTTCTCTACGCACACACACACACACACACAGACGCTGTGAAATATCCAAGTCTGATGTGGTGATAATTTCACGTCCAGAGCAGAATCATCGCTCGCTCGTTACTCATTTCACAATCAGCACTTTAGCAGAATTTAAAAAAAAAGGGAAGTGAAAACGAAGCGTAAGTCATTCTGAGTAGTCAGTAGTCACTAACTGTAACTCATGGAAAATAAAATGCCCCCCCGATTACTACCAGAAGTCCAACTGACGTCTTTACCAGCACTGACAGACGTTAGAATCCGACATGAAAGAGCGATTGTTGTGTTTTTGTTTACTGTTTAACCTCCAGGAGACATTTTTGGACAGAAATGTGAAAAATCTGTAGAGTCTGAAATCTGGAACGTTCTTTACAAACCCGTTAGAGAGAATATCGGCCCAGTTTTTCACAATAAAACTTATTTTATTGTGAATATATTGTTGTTTTTTCACAATAATGTGTGAATATTGTCAGTTTTTATTTTGAATGGGATGTTTTAATGTTTTTGAATACAGAAGTTGAACACGGCAACATTTTTACTGCGAGATTACAGAATGATTTATCTTGTTATCACAGGATCACAAAGATAACGAGGTTAATTAACGTTTTATCTCAGGATAGCAAGGCTTGTTTACTTATAATTACAAAATATAGTTATGGAAAACATCTCTTTCTGTGTCAATAACAACACAAATTCATATTTTATCTTGGGATTATAAAGCTAATTTGTGTGATGTGGGAATATTGTTGTTATATCTTTGAATACGGAAGCTGGGAGCATTTTTTACATTTATACTGCGAGATTATTCGTCGAGATAACAAGATTGACAAGAATTGGCGCATTTTTTATGTCGCTCAGACATAATTCAAAATGGCCGACTTGCAATAGGGACACAAATGAACACATTAACTCAGGATTACAAGGCTCGTTTTTTAAATGAACGTGTAATCTTAGCATGACCAGGCTTGTTTTCTCATAATATGGAAAACATCTCTTTATGAGGCAATAATGACACAAATTAGCACATAATCTCATGATTACAAGGCTCGTTTTTTTAAATGAAGGTGTAATCTCAGGATAGAAAGGGTGTTTTCTTGCAAAAATGTGATCGTTGTCACGTTATCGCGGGATAAAATTAATTTCGTTATCATTTCGTACTTGTTTTTTGTCCAAAAAATTACACGAGTCGTAATTTCTTAGATTATACGTCGATATAAACACGCGCGTGAAATAAATACATATTGATTCATATTGAATGAATCAATATGTGGGGGGCCCATGAAATGTCTGTGCACGGCACTGCTACCTGGTTCATTGTCCAGTTGTCTTCACTGCTGCCGCTTTCTGTTTGTCCCGACGTCTCACTCTGTCCGTCTTCAGCTGTGGACGAAAGAAAGAGAGAAAGTAAGAAAAAGAAAACTTTGCTTTTTACTCCACTACATTTCCTCTAAGTCTCTTTGTTACTCGTTACTACCAAATAAAATCAGAAGAAGAAGAGTTGGTGTCCAGGTTTTTACTGCCTGATCCTTTCAGCACAATAATCCCTCGAACACCTCGAGCGTCTTTATGAAGCTATATTTCACACACAGGTTATAAAAACCGACAAGTCGTACGAGTTCTGATGATTAGCAGTTAGACAGAGACACAAATAAAGGTCAACATATAACGAAAGAGCTTTGATAGCAACGCTTTGATGACAATAGTGCTTTGATACCAACTGGGCTTTGATTAGAACGGCGCATGCTCCAAACACGCAGACTGGAGGTTATCTTAGACATAATAACTGTCACATAGAACAATAAACAGTGTTAGTTCTGTTCTATTGTTGGTATTATGGTCTGTATTTACTGTATATAGAGCTTTTACACGACAGTTTTCATCCATTCACATGCACATGCAACATGTGGTCAAGTGTCTTTGCTCACGCACACACACATAGACTCGCAGAGCCAAGAATTGAACCCACAACCTTCCAGTTGAACAACAACTCACCCTACCACTGAGCCACCAAGGCTCAATCTCAATTTATGTACATTTTATATCAGAAAATTTGACTTTTACTTAAGTAATATTATAAAAAAAGTGACTTTTACTCAATTATCCCCTTTAAGGTGTTTCATACACGACTGTTGATGCATGAGAATTTTGGTTTTCAGAGGGAAAAAAACCGTAGTGAAGACATCGACCACTTCTTCATTTTTATGGAGAAACGATATTTGTATTCAATGCACTTTTCTTTTTGTCCATTTTTGACACTTAAACCCGCAAAAATGAAAAAAAAATCAGTAGAACCTTTTTGTCAACCGAGTCTGATATAAAACCACAGGTTGCAAAACCACTTCCTGCCCGTGAGCTGCACTGTAATTGTATCTGATATTGTGACACACACACACACACACAACACTGTAAGAACACGGCTGTTCAGCGCTGGAAACAAAAGACACTTTATATTTTTATGAGGACAAAAACACGTACGTGTGTTGTTTTTTTTTTTTTTTTAAAGTTAGGCATTGAAAACCACGGTGAATGAGTGAATGATGAGAAGGTGTCAGCAGCGGCTGTTGCCCTCCGCCCACACTGATATCGTCTGTGTGCAAAACCAATATACTTCTCTTCTGAGATCACTTGTTTCCTGTGCTGCGGCTTGAACCTTAAATTCTGCTTTCAGTCGCTGCAACTTCTCCATTTTCACATGTCAGAGAAAATACATATTTTTAAATATACACTACTGCTTGTCCGATGCAGTTATTAAACTCATTTAAATGTCTTTCCCTTTGTAATTTTAACCAAATAATCTAGATTATTGTCATTTCTTAGTATAAACTAGTATAAATAAGTATAAATACGACTTTCCTGTGACATGATGTCCTTTAAATTAAAATACTTAAGTAATCAAAATCACATTTTACAGCATTTGTGTAGACAGAGTTGAGATTATTTAGGATTTATATCTACAGCCACTTTCAGTGTAACGTGAAATGAGGGGAAAAAATTGGCCAAAAACCTCAAAAAAGTTGCACTTTAATGTAATGTTTCACTGAATTAAAGCCAGTGTTGTAATGTGACAAAGTACACAAATACTTTGTTAGCGCACTTGAGCACAAAATTCACGCATCTCTACTTTACTTTCCTCTTTACTTCTTGTTTAGAAGCAATAAATATGACTTTTCTGCGACTTTTAAATGATCAAATATCAGATTTTACAGACATTTCTTTCATATGAGAGTATTTATGATTTAACAGAACTAAAACAACACAGTTTGAACATAAAAAGAGTAAAAAAGTAAAAAAAACAACAGTAATAATGGTGTTAATAAAGTTAAAAATGACACTCACCCATGTGTATGCGCAGTCCTCGGTGTGAGACTTTGACTCAGAGACACTGAAGCTCCGTCCTCGACTCCACACCTCGAAATAGGAAGGTGTTTCCACAAAGTCAGTTTCATTGGTCGACTGAAGGCACCGCAGCACATCATTTGTTTCAGTTTTTTTTTCCCCTCTTCTTACTTAATAAGTCTCATCTGGTTACTTTCCCACACACACACACACACACACAAAAGAAACCAACAGCTGAGTTTTTAATCTGCTCCAATTTTGACTGAAAGTGATGCAAAAGAGATAAATATTTCATCTTAAAGGATATTTATCACAATTACTCATAAAATTCACACATTACCTCTGCATTGGCGTGGGTTTAACTGTAAATTTGTCCTACTTTGCAATGGGTAGCTGATCACACATGTAAATTCCCATTAAATTTTGGTAAGAATCTACCCACTGATGACATCACAAATCATGACCAAATTGTCAATAAATATCCATTCTTTTATAATGAGCAGAAATGTCAAAAAAGGAAATCATATCTCTGTCAAAGATCATTGGATTTTAACAAAATTTGGTCTGTGTATGCAGGATTAGATAATCTATCATCAGATTAAATTTATTTATTTTGTGACGGATCAATCTGAATTGACGATTACATTTTGGTAAGAATCTACCCACTGATGACGTCACAAAACATGATCAAATTGTCAATAAATCCCATTCTTTTATAATCGGCAAAACTGTCAAAAAAATATCATATCTGTCAAAGATTATCGTATTTTAAAAAAAATGTAGTTTGTGTTTGCGGGATTATATAATCGACCATCAGATCTGATGCAGATTACAGGTTTGGAGGTATTTTAAATTTAACATGGTTCAGTCCCGTTGAACAAGTTCAGGGTTATCTCAGCGATATCTTAACAAAATCAAAACAATATAATGTAACATGATGCAATATATTGATATATTATTGGTTCAATTCTGAAATTTACATCATAATCTACATTTTCTTATCAAACTAGCTACTACTTATTATATTTGAACTGCTTTTATATTAATATACAACATATTTTTTGCCCCATTTGTTGATGAATGTTTTTTTTTAATATTATTAATTTTCTATGGCGGTCATTTTTGACCGGGTACACCAAAGGTGTGACAAATTTGAATAAACCACTCAAAGTTGTTGAATGGGTCGGATTAGACCAAAACCTGAGGTAAGTTAATTATAAAAACTATAACTGGAGTTTAGTCTTTAGTCAAATCTAAAGTTAAAAGCCAGGCCTAATGTTTCAATTTGTCTCCTGATGTGAACCAAGTGAGGACGTCCACCGTTTACTTTGTCTCTAAATTGAAATTTAAAAGGTCCAGTGTGAGAAATACAGGTGCTATTATTTCTATTTGGCAGAAATTAAAGATAAAACAATTATATTTAAGTATGAATATTTTATACAAAATGGACAAAATACATGAGTTACACACAATATCATGATTCTTCTTATTACAATTAGTTTATCTTTGACAGAATAAAACGTGGTGACCATTAAGGTCCAGACACATTTCTCAGTTTGGGGAAGTGAAAGAAAGCAATGCTCAAAATTAAATGGTGAATGCGTGTAAATGCCACAAGAACAACATTTCCCAAACGTCCTTAATACAGAAACTGGTGCATTTTAAGAATTGATGTTCAAATCAGGAACTAATAAGAGTCGAAGGTCATTGGTCATAAAGAGTTCTAAGAAAAGGTTTTTCTACAAAGTTTTTTTATTTAAACCCAGTGTGCGACATCTGACCTTTATGATATATTTTTATTTATCTGTTCATTTACTGTCACTGTATCTTTTATTTGTGCAATAACTGCTGCAATACGCTTAAAGAGTTAATACTGAATATTGACATAAAATACTGCAAAAGAGCAGATGTTTGGAAATTTCAGGGAAGATAAACGATGTAATTCAATGGTGATGTGATACACAGCAAATATACAGTATATGGGGGTTTTTTTTATTGGAAAAATTCAAACTACCTGAAACAAGTTTTGAGTCAGAGCAGTCGGGTTGAGTTGAGTAAAACACCTTCTCTTAAGGTTCTCGTGTGAGCTGACGATGATGATGCTGTAGAAGAAGAGTTCAGAGGTGACATTTTAAGGAACAGGCAGAGCTACTTCTTTAAAACAGTTTCTACTGACTGACCGTTGCCTTAAATATACAGGTTAAAAATAAAAGAAACGCCAGAGCCAATGGAGAAACAGCTTTTTTTTTTTTTTTTCCACTAGAGCGTTGACTTAACACACCAGTCAATTCAAAATAAAGTTATTAATAAGCATTTAACATCAGGATCAAGTTAAGTTTCACTAATAAAAACAGTCACAGAAAACTTCTGAGTCAGACATAAACGTATCAAACTCTCTCTTGTAACCAAATATATATATATATATATATATATATATATATATATATGTATATATAAACTGTCCAAATTCTGTATTGAAATCAAATTTATTGTAACTGTTTTATCATAATAAAATAAAACATCTATATACTGATTCATTGTAATCTTGTGAGCAAATTTGTACAAACTTGAAATTGTGAATTAAATGCATATTCATCACAATCTTACTTAACAGTGTTTTATCATAATCTTTCACTCATCAACACACTGTACAAAACTCTGTGAAAACTGTTCAAATGTCATAATGAAATCAAATTTGCCCTCATCTTACTTCCAAAACTGGTGTGTCATAATCTCACAATCAAATAACTGTGCAAAACTGATTTATTGTAATTTCGTCTAAATCTGAAATCCAAAAATTGACGTCATAATCTCATAACCAAAATACAAATTGTGCAAATCTCAAATAGATTTTGAGATTATCGTAATTTTATATTGACCCCAAAGTTATAATTATTAATCTTACTTGAAAACTGATGAATCACAATCTCAGAATCAAATAACTACAAAGTGTTCAAATTTCAAAATCAAAACTTTATTTTTTTAAATCTTGTAACTAAATATCTACAAACTCAAATTGGATTTTTTTTTTTTACATAATCTTATATCCAAATATCTACAAATTGTTCAAATCACAAATCGAAAAAACTCAAATTTATTGTAATTTTGCATTTATATCGGAATAAAGTAAAATTATTCAAAGAAATATTTAATTTCAGTCAGGTGACATAAATAAACATAGATTCATAATTTAATATAATTTAACAAAATACTTCACAGCTGGAAAATCACTTCAGTGTGCAGTGGTTTTTCACATCTGCTCGACAAAGTTCTCATCATGTCAGAGGTTTATTTTCTTTGACATTTTAAAAACTCGACCGTCTTTTTTTCCGTCTCTTGTCCTCGACTGTAAAATTATAAAACAACAACAACATCGTGGAGCGGCAGAACTGAACTCCACATTTCCTTCACATGTTTTTTAAAATCAGTTAAAAGGAGGATGTTGGATTCCCCCGTCTGACTTTGACATTTCAGAACCATTAAGATTTAAATGTCAAATTAACCAAATATCGAGAAACTGTCCTAATTTCAGAGGGATTTTTTTCTCTCTCTCTCACCCCCTTTTTTGTAATAGATACAAAACAAGTTCTGGTTTGGGTTTTTAAAAAAAACAGTTTTAATGTCAAGATGATAAGATCGATCTGGTGTGAATTTGAAGTTTTGTTGTGTTTTAAAGTATCTGTCTATGCAGATGACGCGCTTGTTTATCTGCGATTAAATTAGAGGTCATATACTACTAAAATGTAGATTTAGTGAACTTAATGAGGCAACTTTGAAACTGTTTTGTTGACAAAATTATCAATAAACACTCTTTACAAACTTTAAAATTGTTAAGATTCACCCGATTCATGCATGAACACAATGACAGCATATTTTGATATGCAGATGACATGCTTGTTTATGTAGATTAGAGATACAGTAATTGTTTATCTTTGATTAGATATAATTAATAACCTAACTGTAGATGTAGTGAACATCATGAGGAAGCTGTTTGAAAAATAAAATAATATGAGATTTGAACAGTGAAATTTGACAATATTCATCATTTATGTGGTGAAATGAGGCTTTACAACAAACCTATTTTGATTCCAATGAACGGCGAAACATGTTTTGAAGAAACTCTTGTTGAGTTGTCAGCTGCAGGAAGATTAATAACCCTGTCACAAATGTGGGGATGATGAGCTTTAAACATCATCAGAGAAGAGAAGAGAAGAGAAGAGAAGAGAAGAGAAGAGAAGAGAAGAGAAGAGAAGAGAAGAGAAGAGAAGAGAAAATCCCCAGCCATTCATTTCAGACTTTCACTGACATAAACATGTGAGGTTGAGGTAAGGGCAACAGCGCAATAAGTGGAGAACATATTGTGAATACGAAACAGAAGAAGAAAAAAAGATTTCTTGTCTGAAGTGAGTCACAGTCCTGAGAACAATGTGCTCATGTTTCAGATTCCCGTCATGGTGAGAAACTGTCACTTTCTGTGTTGCACAAAGAGCTTTTCCCACAAAGAAAGTTTGAATTTGTTACTTTGTATAATCGGGAGAACAACAAACTTTATATTGAAGAGAGAGAGAGAGAGAGTCTTAACTCTAACATCAGTGGGAGTTAATATTACAAAAGCTTCAGCATTGTGAGACCATGTGTAGGTGTGTGTGGAAATTCTCCTGAAACTAAGCCCAGACAACACGATGATTCATTTCAGGAAGACACTAATATCAGAGGACAATTTCAGCTCAAATTTCATATTCCACAAACTGCTAAAACATCATATTTGATTTGTGTATTAGGGTTATTAAATGACTTTGTCATGACAGCAACGACGTGTAATTGCAGAATGTCAATATTTGATTATACGTTATTGATCCCCTTAGGGAAATTCTTTCTCTGCATTTAACCCGTCCTTTACTGGGAAACTTCTGGGCAGCCACTGAGCAGCGCTCCCCAAGGGGGTTGGGTACCTTGCTCAGGGGTAAACCCAGCCTTTTGAACTGCCAGGGACTCGAACCGGTGACCGTGGAACAGGTGCAACAGACCAAATTAACCCCTGCCCAGAATAAACCTCCATGGAACCGGCAACCCTCGAACAATTTCAACACAAATTTGTTCACAAATGTGATTCAGATTCTCGTCAATGGTGCCGATTTTAACTCATTTGCTGCGGAAATTCTGGTCATAAATAATTATGATAGATTATAGATTATAATTATGATAGATTATACATGTTTGCAAAAATACGTTTGATTATTTTATCTACAATTTCTGCCAAATGATAAATTATTTCACCCAAATTTGACATGTTAGGAGACATCTTGGTTGACATCAAATTCAAGGACTTTCCAGGACCAATTCCCTCAAATTCAAGGACCTCATGTGCCGACACAGCTTAATAAGACGGTAGGGCACTTGTACGAGCATCTTCGTCTTTTTTTTGGGATCGTGGATTTTTTCATTTCCCAGGCATCACGTTGTCATTTTGTTCTCGCTTTGCTTAACTTTACTCACTCGTTGTTCTGCACAGAATCTCACGTTAACAGTCGGAGCGAGAGAGAGAGACAGTGGACAGTGTTTCTTCTGCGTAGGTCTAGTCTACGTAGATAAAGAGTAGGTGGCGTCGTAACAAACAAGGGAGACATTTACCTAAACATTAACTTACTTCTTTCTTTCAATGACCCATGTCTATTTAGGTTTGATTTTCACAAACGTTCAAGGATTTCAAGGACCCGTGGGAACCGTGAAACCCTTGTTACTTTAAATACAGCTATGACGACGACTCCAGCCTGGTTTTAAATGAACCTTCCAAACAGTTTACAATCTAATCTAAGTCACGTTACAACTTTCCTGAAGTATCAATTATTGTGTTTTTTCATCTTATTGCCTCAAATTAAACTGCAGATCATAATCATTAGTGATTTTTGAGTGGTCTATTCAGCTTTGTCACAAGCCTTTACGTACATTTAGTGTATACTTTGTAAACACATACAGATCTGGTTAGTTAAAGTGTTATTTTATTCATTTTTATTCCCTATTCAACCAGGATTAAAACACTAAAAATGTCTTTTACAAGAGAGTTCTGGCCTAAGACTCATTTAGCCTCAATTTTACAACATAAACCTTTGAATGTGAACGTGAATCCCAGCAGAAATCAATGTTACCATCTCTACTATGTGAGAGGGTGAGAAAGAGACACAGCGATAGGAGGTAAGTAGGGGACATTATACTGTATCTGGTTATTATTATTTTGTTATTATTCAGACTTCATTCACTCACGCACACCGGTGAGTGAAGGATGTGGGTGAGATAGAAATCTTATATTTCTTGTGAAAATGAAACTTATGCATTAACGCGGTGAATTCCCCAGCTGTTGCCTTATTCCAGGAAACTGATTTTACAGCGAAGTTTGTCTCTCTGTGTGTGTGTGTGTGTGTGTGTGTGTGTGTGTCTGAGTTACTGTTAAACCTCTGAAAATCCCTCTCAGATTCTTCTACGTTATTTCACATCACACAGTCTCATGCATACAGATATATACGAAAATGCCTGCTTGTTTATTTGTTTTATTATGAAGAATGTCTGTGCATTATTATATAGACTCTGGGAAAAACAAACATGAATGAATGAATGAATGAATGAAGGAATGATGCAACAAACACATAATATGCCCCTTGTTTCCTACCGACCCTCAAAAGGTTTAAAACAATGAATTTTCTCTTCTAATCCCAATCTGACAGAGCAGAAATGATCCCGACGTGATTTTAGCTCGTTCCTGAAAGCGCGCGTGAAGACGTGTTGAAATGATCTGATTCACAGAAGGAGATTGAAATGAAAACATAAGCGTTTAGACCCAGTTTAGTCACAGTTAAAGGGAAACTTCGCCCTGTTTTTCATTCCCCCAGCAGGAGCACAGCAAACATGATTTCTTTTGTTTCGTCTTAAACACTCACGTCAACCACACTCGGAACAGTTTACTAAAGCTAAAAAAAGGTTTGTTGTTTTAATTCACACAGAATGTAAGAGGTTCAACTGCATCATAACAATAAGAATAAGAATAATAAAAAAAAAGGAAAATTCAGTCTGCCGGTAAAGAAAGGCAAAGAAACAAAAAAAAAGGCAAAAACACCGTCTTTGATTTTTCCCTCCTGAAATGTTCAGACGCGTTTGCTACAAGTAACAAAATCATTAGGGCTGGGTTAAATAAAACTACTGATTTTCTGATTCATATCGATCTGATGTTGATTCCTATAATTATTGGATGGATCTCTTGCTGCTGAGGAGGACATTTTTAGTCTGTTTGTGTTTTCCGTTCCATCCATCACTTCAAAACATCACCGTTTTCTTTGGTTAATTACTTTAAATGGCTGAAGAGCTTCTAGGCTGGATAGTTTGATTTTTTCATGTTTGAGCTCAAATTATTAACGACTGTATTGCACTGTGTGGTCAAATTAAACACAAAGTGTGTTAATGTAACTACTAGAAGGATGCATGATATTTGACTCTTTGCCAACACCTGAGATGCCGATATATCGGGAGTTCTTGGGCCGGTAACCGCTATCGATACCAATATATATACGTCCCCCACGCCGAACCTCAGGTAATTTCATCTCTTCTGTTGTGAAATTAACACATATGTAGATTCAGCCTTCCGTTTTATTCAGTCGTATTTTAAAGTGAATATCGTCCGATACGGATATTGTGCCGATAATATTGTGCGTCCCTGATATTTTTAATGACGTACCATGTGAGAGCGATCCAGATTTTACACAGTTTTCAGTCTTAATTCTGTGAAAATCTCTTTCAACACCAAGCAAACCTGGCATGGAAAATGAAATGTCTCATTACTGTGAAACGCATCATATCGAAAAAACTGATCCAAGTGATAAAGCGGAAAATCAGCCGATACCCAGCCCTAAAACTAATACCTGAATTAGAACTGAAGTCACTTTGTAAAGGAATGTGAACTAGAAATGTGAGAACTTCTCAAGATAACGAAGGCCGATCATTGTACTGCATCACATTTACAGGTAAAGACTGAGTGGGAGGGACTTTAAGTTTCCACGAATCCCTAAACTATGCCATCAACATCAATCATTTAATGAAATGACTTTTTTTCTTTTTGGAAACCTTTTTTTTTTTTTTTTTTTTTGTTCATTGGTCCTTGATGTGGAGACTCATTTGCTCCGTGTTGTCAGCCTGACGACTGACTCTGCCGTGTGTGTGTGTGTGTGTGTGTTTTACTGTCTGTGTGATGATCTGTACGGGTGGAAGGGGAAGAGAGGGAGGAGGAGGAGGAGGAGGGAGGAGGGGAGGAGGCGGGGCCGCGACAGGCTAGACGAGCTCCACGTAATTGGCTGGGAACATTCCAAAGTGGCCTTTGGGGTCGTATCCTCGCCACCAGCCCTCGTCGATCATCTCGATCCCGGTGATGATGTCGTCGGGGTCGAACGAGATCTCCGTGTCGTCGGCTGATGGAAGGAGAGAGAAGTGCATGTGAGCGTGAGCGGCGCAAAAAGATTATAGATGATTTACATGTGAAGGTGCAACAATGCTAAAATGTAGAAATGGCCAAAAGGTGACATAACACTGAATATATAGAGATATGTTTTTTGAGTGGACAGCAAAGTAAGAATTTCATTGTACAGGGAAACGTGTTTCTTTACTGTGCATATGACAATAAACACTTTGAATCTTGAATCTTGAATGTAAATGCAATACAATGTAAAAATCTCACAATACATTAATAATAGAAGTCGACTAACATGGGTATTTCTATAGTAAATGCCAATTTTTAGTAATCAGAGCAGCCACAAATGTTCAGAATTACAAGCTAAATACTACATGATATTCAGAGCTATGTTACAATCACAATCACACTGTGAATTTGTTACTGCAATATTAAATAGACGTAGACTGATTAATAAATATTGCTTAAACTTTCTTTTTTCCATCCAAATATTACTTTTTTTGTAGTTTTCATGACCTGTTTCATGCATTTGATATCTAGCTTTAGTTAAAAGAGACAATAGGTGCAATAAGTGCAAGTCCAATAACTGGTTACTGAAGTTAAGCATTTTTTTGGTATTATTGTCATCATTAAACCGTTATATTTCATCAGATGGAGGAATTTTTTTTAAATTGACTAAATATGTGGGCCAAAACAAGAAATTGGTATCAATTATCATCTGACGCTCCTCTTTCTGAAAAGAACAAAATTATCAATCGATAACTAACAATAGTTTTCATATAATCTCTTCATCCTCTGAAGATTAATTTAGTAATCGACTCATTGTGTAATGCCTAAATGTTAATATTAATGCATTTAACTGTAGGCTGTCCCTTTTTTAATAAAAAAGGATGTTAATTTGTCCTTAACACTGACAAAAAACTAAACCTCACCAGCCTGGTAGTCGTATAAGGCTCTGGCACAGACAGTTTTAGCCGAGCTCTCGTCAGTCGCCACCTCGTAGTTATTCTTCTCCACCTGAGGGGGAAAATTAGGTCAAATGTGTTTTTTCTGGATTTATTTACGTGAAGGAAGAAAAAGTGTCCAGATGAACAGGAAGTAAACAACCACCTGCACAGGCTCTTCAGGCGCCGGCTCCTGGACGGGAGTGTTGTCGACTACCGGTGCCTCCTCTGAAAAGACAAGATTAAAGTCAGTGTGATGCTGTCTGAGCTGTGCTATCCATCCACCAGCAGGTGGCAGCAGCAGCTGCTAATCCCATTACAGTATTACTGGGGGGAATAATCCACTTTCTGAGTGTAAGAAGCAGATGGGCGGGTGAAATGTGACATGGGCCCCACCTTTCTGCTGGTCCTGAGGAGCTGCTGCCTCCTCCTCCTGCTGCTGCTCATCATACTCACACCTGGACTGTTCCAGGTCATCCACATCAGGCTCTTATCACCCAAAAACACAAGCACAGACACGCATGGATACAGAGGAACACAAACACAAGCCCACACAGGCTGGAAACCACCACCTGCCTCAGACATGAGAACATTCTTCCCCTGCACTTTAAACACAACGATCAGCAGCAGCAGCGATCAGCAGCAGAAGAACTGATCTCCAGGCTCATGATGAAAACACAAAGTTTGATGAATGGAAGCATGTGTCATGATTAGACAATGAAGACGATGACGCACGAGCACAACAATGAGAAGACTGATCTTTTAGTTAAGAATGAGGCTGAGTCACTAGAGTCAGTGTGTGAGGCTACATCCACACTGTGACGTTTTTATTTGAATTATAAAATGTATCCGCCTTCAGACGAGGGGTTTCAGCTCCATATCACAGGGACCAAGACCAATTTCAAGCACTTTCAAGGTCCATTTTACAAGTTTTTCCAGCACCTTAAGGCTGTGATGAATGTATATGAATACAAACATATTCAAAATAATTATTTCACAGTTTTTAATCACAATAAAAGTGATGGTTTTATGTCCTAAACGTTCATTTAGACTTAGAACTTATTATATTCTTCAAACTACTAAGAGAACTGTTCAGCCGCAGAAATACAGTCATTATTTAATATAAAAATCAAGCACCAGAATAAACCCTGGTATCTGCATCCACATCAACTAGGGCTGCAATCAACGATTATTTTCATAATCATTTAATCTTTCAATTATTATCTAGATTATTTAATTGTTAGGTCCATAAAATGTCATAAAATGAAAACCGTTGATCTGTGTTTTCCAAACATTGAAATGTATCAGTTTTGACAATTTCTCTGTTATATGGAGCAAAAAAAGTGAAAAAATTCACATTAAAAGGAGCTGAAAATAATCATAGAACTTGTTTTAATTATTGAAAAAAAAGGGCAGAAACGAATTACCTGATAATCAAAGTGGTTTATAACTTTGTTATAATTGATAAATACAAACACATGTGAAAACGTGTACAACACGAACATTCAAATGTGCTGACAAGCCGATTCTCTCCTGTGCAGTTGTTTTGCTTCGTTTCAGAAACTAACGAGAAACGACGATGTTGAAGAATTAAGATGAAGGGATTTCTGTGACGACAATACTGTGAGACTGAAAGTAAGCCAGGAAGTGAATGTGGGTAACTGGGTCACTGTTTTCAAAGGTCTCCTGTTTCTGTGAGGAAGATCTTAGTCTGGACGAGCGGAAACAAACTTTCACGTTCAATCTTTTGCTTTTCTGTAAACCAGGCATCGCTTCAGGTAACGTTTTCACACTCAAAAAAACCCTTAACTCTTATGACTGACACGACAATCAGGCCGACTGGATTTATTTTGATTTTGTCTGTAGAACTGTTTACGGTACTGAGAAGCTACACGTGAATCCTGTCTGATTAGACGCTGGTTCCGTGGAAGTCCAGAGGTTCTACCTTAATGACAACTAGAAGGGTGCAAAGCTCTATTTCTTTGCTTTCCGGTTTCCATTCATCCATCTTCTACCGCTTTATTCTCCACATGAGGGTTGTAACGGTCTAGAAGTTTTGGTAACTAGAAGTACGCATACGCAGGATGGTGAAAGAAGACTGAGATCTCATCCACACAGAAACAGAACTTTCACATAGCATATTTTTCTTTTCTCTAAACTCAGCAAGGTTTCAAGAAATGTCTTCATACATAAATAAATCCCTCAAAATGACTGAACACTAAAATCAAGAGCACAAACACCCACACAAGGGTAAGATTTTTAGATTTTCCCGCACGTTTTATTTGAAAAATAGCTTTTCCTGGCTCTCAAAGTGTTGGTTCGATATAAAACTCTCAGTTTTAAGGGCTCAAATTGGGAATAGTGTGGACAGAAGGCAAATCTGGAGCAGAAGTTACGCAATTTTTAACCAATAACGCACTAATGTGGACATAGCCTTGGTGTTGAGTGTTTGTGTGTCGGCGTGAGTCTCACACCTGCTGCACGGACGGGAGAGGCGGAGCCCGCGGGCTCAGGCGAAGCTTGGCGCTGCGGTGAGCCGGCTCGCTCAGATTCATACGCTTGCTTAGGCAGAAACAGGCTGTGCAGACGCCCTGAGCGGAGACACAATATGGAACCCACAAAACATGCAGCGAGGGAGAGAGAGAGAGAGAGAGAGAGTGAGAGAGAGAGAAAGCAGAAGAAGACAAGGACACCATGATGGAGACACTGTGGTTAAATATGACTGGGAGACAACCGGACAGTCTGATGGGAGAGTTGAAGCACTGAGAAGAGGACGGCGTTGAACAGGGCTGAACAATAAATCGTTGAAACTTAATCAGCAAATCGCAACATCGAAGTTTTATATTTAAATATTGAATAAACGAGTATAAAAACTAATATTTTCATGAGATGATGCTCCATCTGGTTTTAAAGTGTAACTAAACCCCCTATTCTGAAGCTAACTCTGCCAAATGTCTGATGCCATGAAGCGGGCTGAGAGCGGAGTGAGGGAGGAAGTGGGAAGCAGTGCAGGGGGCGTGGCCTGGCCAATGAGATCTGGTTCAATTACTTTTTTTTGTGCACTGTCCCTGTTAAAATAACAATACAATAAAAACTAAACAAGAGGCGTCAAAAACGACACCTCCTGCGTTTATAAAAGGGGGAGGAGTCTGGGGGAACGAGCCTCGCTCTGGTTGGACAAGAGGGTGAACAAAAAGTGTGTGCCACTAAGAAAGCCAGTGGCAAAATGCAAATGACCAGAGAGGGCAGTACATTTTTCACTAAACTGATCAACAAACAGCATCAACTCGAAACACATATTCACTGGTTTATACCTAAAGAACAGAGCGTAGGGGTCTTGAACACATATTAAACTGAATATTGACTTTAAAAGTTATATCGCAACTGAGATTTAGAAACAGGTAAAACAAAACTAAATTGTTCAGCCTACAGTTGAAGCACTAGTTTCCTCATAGAGAAAATCACCTGATGGCATCAACCACGACCTGACAGAAAGGGAATTAAGCCCCGTTTCCACCAAGCGTTGCGTTTTAGTTCAGTTCTTTGTTTAGATTGTCAAAATAACATCTTGAGAGAGAGAGAGCTCTGCAGTAAACAAAGGAGAAGCAAACAGTTTGATTGTCGGTGTTTGGGTGATGATGATACCTGGCTGTGAACTCGCGGGGGCCGCAGAGGGGACGTCTGCGTCACTGGGAGTTATTCCTCTCTCCCTCTGCATGAACATCTCCCTGGGGTTCATGGCGCGCTGAGAGATGAGAGAGGCCGCCTCCTGAGAAAATAAATAATTTGTGTAATGCACGACAGATGGGCACAAGGTAATGAACAACGTGGTGGCAAATGTTGGAGAAGTGAGCAGCGGGGTTTGTGATGTGGAACGAAGGCTGGGTCGATATGGCTTATAAATAATAGCTGGATATTTTAGGCTGTATCCAATTACACGAGATCAGGTTGTTTCATGGTAAGTTTTCTTTTGAGATGTTTGTGCTTAAATACACTCTAAAATAAATGATTTGCTGTTTATGAGCTGTATTACATGATCTTAAAATACATATGATCATTACTTTTCATTTTAGATAATACCTGGTTTATTTCATTTAATTTCATTTTTACGAGAGACAATCAAATTCTGCTATCACACAAATAATTAGGTCAACAGATTAAAAAAAATGTTTTATTAAGAGACTTTTTAAAACATAATTTATGTCAATTCAATGTATTTTTTTAATAAATATGTATAATATTTAGTGCATTTAACTAATTCAGTATAATAAATATGATGATTTTCAAAGCAACAGCCTTTAAAAACCAGGAAAAGTCATATCACATATGACAAAATCAAGCCTCATGTCATGATATTCTGTAGCTATAATATCGATATATTGCCTAGCGCTGTGTGGAATATCTTACTTTTAATTTTAGCTCAAATATTGACAAATTAGAATTCCGCACAAGACCAATTTTTAGTGCATTGTGCAGCAAAACAGTCGGTTACAATCAACACAGTTTCAATATTTAGAACAGGAAAACAACACGTAGTGTACCCGTTTCAAAATAAAATCATGTACTATATTATTTATGCCACTTTCGAAATCTGTAAATCTAAAAATAGCAGAGCACATGAGAAGCAGGTGATCAGAGACGCAGCCGTCACATGTGGACAGAGGTCATGCAATAAAGTCATAAAAAGCTTTAGAACGTTTAGAAAAAAAGGAGAGAGAAGTGTTGTGTGTGTGTGTGTGTGTGTGTGGAGATCACTTTCAGCATGGGTAAACTCACATTGGCCTTCTCCACAGATTCACCTCTCCTGAGTGCTTTCTTCTGGACTGACTCCTTCTCCTTCTGCTCCTCCTGATGACGTTAACATCACTGATGACACCGCTCACATTCACTAACTTCCTGACTAATGTGTCTATAGCATGTGAAACTACGGAAACTTACTTAACTATCAACATAACATAAAACTCTATACTTAGAAACTCAAAATTCTCTCTTCAAAAATAAAAATTACAGCCATTGATATTTATTTCCCTCTGCTTTTGGTCTGCAGCCTAATCGATGACTCAAAAAACACTTATTACACGTATGTGCGAGTTTCTCTCTAAAATTCTGTGGTTTCAGCTTCTTGAATGTGAACATATTCTGGTGTATTTGCTCATCTGTGACTGTGACAGTAAACTGAATGAATTTGGTTTGTGGACCAAAAAACAAACAAATATTATACCTGCAACTATAAGAAAATCCTTGTTTGGTTCATAAAATGTTTCCCAAACCTTGAATTGAATTGAATCTCAGTCTTAATGATTCATTTGAAATATGGAAAAAAGAAAAATATTTACATTTAAGAAGCTGAAAAAAGATAAGAGAACTCGGTTAATTAGAAAACGACACTCCAACAAACACGCCCTCGTGTCATTTTGAGGTTTACGGAAACACCTATCAATTTTTTCCAGGATTTCCAGGTCTGCGTTATATTCCAATAATCTATATAATGTGTAGTACAAGACACTTGTTTATTCAAGTACGTACAAAGGAAACACAAACCTAGCAGACGTGCAAATATGTGACTCTATTGTAATAATTCATTTTGGCTGTGACAATGATGATATTTCACAATAAATGCATACAATAGGATAGACATATTATAATATTGTTTATGAATGGCTGAGGCAGATGAAGAGTCAGTTGGTTATAATGTTGTTATTCGCAGTATTTGTCTATAGATGCATAAAGATTACATGACATCTGGGTCCCACTCTCTGCTGCTAGGCTGAATTAATTCTGCATTCAACATTGCTTTAAGAGACGCACAGTCGTGTCTTTTCCTCAGAAAATGTATTATTGCATTTGTATTAATAGTAATTATGATTATGGATCATTAAATACACAGTTTGAGATACATGGAGGATCAAATTATAGTTTAAATGTAGTCCTCCGAGTTGAATAGTAAGGTGTGCAGAAACTCCCACCCCTAAACACAGTCTCCATTCACTCTCATCAGCGCCCTCATGTCTCTGTCAGGTCGTGAGACAGTCGGGGGACAGCGAGACACTCACCCAGCGTTGTTTCTCATGCTCTTTGTTCTCAGCTTCCTGCTGCTGCTGGTACTTCCTGTCAATCAAAAAAGGACATTTGAAAGGTGCATTTGAACCTTTCATCAGATACCGTTACAAACCGGTCTCGACCACTTCCCGTTCAGGTGATACGTACTTCTGTTGCTCGATTTCAGAAGCTTTCTCTTTGTCCCTCTTTTCCCTCAGTGCTGCCTCTTTGGCCTCCCTGTCTTTCCTCTCTCTCTCCAGCTGCTGGCGCTCTTCATCCATCTTGCGCCGCTCCTCCTGCCGACGTTTCTCCTCTTCTTTCTGAAGAGCCAAACACAGCAGCCCTGGGTTAGCTCCAGGTTTACTAGTGTACACATAGTGAAACTATTTGTCTGCTTGGTTTTTGTTGAGCATTATCCGTTTGCTGCGCCCTTTATTTGAAAACAGGCTCTGTCAAGCAATACTATCAGACCTGAGTGAGGGGGTGTTTGTGTGTATACAGCAGAAGAGCATGGGCGGATGGAGATAAGAAGCATTAATCCCATCAAACTGCTGAAAAAGCAACATTTTGCAGTTGAATTCACTTTTCAAAATTTTCATTGGTGCCTATGTGTGTTTTCAGCCAAACTGCAACCTATGTCGCTACTACCGACTTCTGTCGTGACTTGCGTAAATCACTTCCTGTGTGCAGCGCACTTCATGAGATGAAACACAGAGAGAGTAGACTGTGGAGCTGAGGAGCGTGCAACTTGTTTATATTTGAAAGGTGCACAGGTAAGATTATAATCTTGATTTCACCAAAGAAAAGAAAGAAAGGAAATGAGCAGCATCGTCATCTGTGGTTGCATCTGTGACAGTTCCTAAGGAAAAGACGACATACTAGAACTGACAACTCCAAAGAGTTCTGGCACTTTTTTATCATTTAGCATATTTTTAAATGATTATTAAACTCAAGTGATTTGTTGGGAACTTACCTCCGTCTGTGCCCAGAAGGTGTCTTTATTGGTCTTTCTGATTTCGGACATAGCGTTGGTCTTTTGATACACTGAGCCCTGAACAAAGGGGGGAAAAAAAACAATACACAATCAACACAATTTTAAATAAGACAGCGGTCTCAAGTTCTGGTTTGAGGATTTCTCATGATTAAAACATAACGTCTGATCTAAGTGGTTCACTTTGTATGACCTTCACTACACACACACTGTTAATACTTGATAATGATAATACTTTGATAACAAGTACTAAAGAGTACTAAAAATGAACAACCGAAACACGAAATCGTCTACACACGTCATGATTAAACACCGCTAGAGCAAATACAGCTTTGTTCTATGCATGTGCAAAGTGCAGCTACTTCCCTGTCTTAACAATTTATGTTAGGGATTTTATTTTTAGAAAGAAATACACATTAGCGGTTTCTTTGTCTTTTGTTTTATGGTGGGTAGACACCACGACGGTCGTCAAATAATAGTGCTAACAGGAAGTAGCTGCACTTTTGCACATGCACCTGCACGAATCGGGTAATGTTTTTGGACCTTTAGTCACAACTCCAGGACGGTGAGATAAGAAATACTGTAAGCTAAGTGTTTATCTGTTCTAGCGTACAAACAAACATCAAACGGGAGTTCATACCACAGGACCCTGAGGACCACTGTCCCTGAAGCGACCGGAGGATTCCTTGTGGAAACTGTAGTTGGCTCCTGAGGCTTTCCCTACTTTCTGCACGATCACATCGGGCTCCACGTCCTCATCGGCTCTGGCATTTATCGTGACGTGGGCTCCCTGAAACGACACAACGGAGAAGTTTCTGTTAATTTTCTTAAAAACACCTGTGGTTGTTCACCTCGGTTGAGATGAGACATAAGTGTAATTTATAGCTCAAGTAGAAGAATGATTTTACAAGGCATCTTGAAATCCTGGGTCGGGGTTTGTGTTGTAGTAGTTAAATCTGATCTACGGGGGTGTTCAAGTTGAATACCCACTCTAAATATTACTTCAACATGTCAAGTTCTTCTCTGTCTTTCTATTTATTTTTGCACACGGACCAATTAGTGGTAGTGAATTTGACCTGCATGTAACCCATCGTTATTATATAACCAGTAGTGAACACACACAAGCCAGAGGCAGGAGCAGTGGGCAGCACTTATCTGCACCAGGGAGCAATGGCTTGCTCAGGGGCACCCAGGATTTGAACCCAGCAACCATCCAGTTACAAGCCCAATTATTTTCCTCTTGGCCATGGGCTGCCTAATGTTCTTATATTCAACTAATATTAAAGGCCACATAGACCGGAAGCTCCAATCGGCACTTCCGTAGTTTGATGTTGTCATCAGTATACCTCACCACTCCTCTCACCACCGTAGCGCCTCCTAGTGCGGGCACTAGTCCGGGCACATCCGGTTGCGTACATTCAACCGCAGAAGAAGAACTACTCTCGTTGTAGCTGCTGAGATGCAGAGCATCCACCGTGCCAGAGGGGGAGCTGTGTATCTGAGAGCTGGCCTATCTATTACGTCACTTCCAGGTACCTGGCCAATCACAGGACATTAGGAAAGCTCTCGTTGTCTGGCCAATCACAACACAGTCCACGTTCTGGGGGTGTGGTTTTGGTCTGAAACAGCGCGGCTGACGAGAGTGTCAGTGAGGAGATATTTTGATCGGCTCGTTTGCAGCGATTAGGAGGATTTTAACCATGAAAACAAATGAATATATGTAAGTAGACTTCCATAACTAACATATATGTTAGTTATGTTCGCCTTTAAACTCAACTCAAAAATGAAAGTGGCGTTACCTTAAGAAAATTGGCCATGGAGCTGACATGGTTTGCACACAGTCCTTTCCTGGAGTCGTTCACTCCTTCCCCGGTCTGAAACGCATATATTGATTCTATAAGGTCAAGCATGGCCACTACAACGACAAAATAAAGTCTGTCTGTGTTGCACTCACCCAGTTGATGAGGACGTATTTAGGCAGGCCGGAATTTGGATCCTCGACACGGCAGAAAGCGTACATGACTTTTCCACTGTTGAGTTCCTCAACCAACTCCTCCAGACCTCCATCTGATACATCAACATTGTGGTAGAGTCAGAGGGTTATTGCGGCAAGTTGTGTAACAGAGGACATTTCTTCCCTCTTACAAATGTTGGGTTGAGACAGCAGAGGCAAGCAATTCTTTTGTGCTGATATTCCAGGACTGGAGCTGCATGCTGCTGACAATGACAATTGTGTTGAGATCATAACATTCAGTTACTCACCCCCTGTTTCTGCCAGACGGATATCATTACTGTTTCCCTCATAAGTAAACAAGGCCCTGGGGGGGGGGGGAAAGATCAGATAAAGCATATAATTTTTATCTTGAGAAATGATCGTAAAACGGCTCAAACTGACAGAGAGAGAACGTTATTCAAGCACCGACATGCATTATTTCACATTAAACTATAAACTGGATGCTTTGTAAACCTATACAAGCCCTTTTTCCACAAGATATATTTTACAGACAAAGTATGTTTGTGTTGAACCTCACAAACAGCCCAGTTACAAATTCCGAAATAGAACCAAGACATGTCTCAGAACGTCTGGAACAAAGCAATTAGGACACTAAAAATAAGCACAACCACAATCGCTGTGGTTGAAGATGAGTCAACAAGGCTTACTCGGTCCAAAATGATAGCATCATGACTTTAGCATGTTATCATGAAATATCAAAAGGAGAGTTTGCATTCGTCAGGCCAAAATGAAGGTTCCCAAGCAACCAACACAGTCGCCTGACCACAAGAATGTTGAGTCACTTTGGGAAATGGGATCTCATCATTAGCAACTCATGTAAAATTAAAGGTTTAAGCTAAGAACCTATGAGACAATAAAGAGCATCATAATGCAACCATTACAAAAGACATAAATAGGATAATACAGGGTATTTTTACCAATTCATGTTCAAAGGATGGACCCTACAGCCGTGTTTCCATCATGGTACAGTCCAGTTTGGATCAGGCTTGCGTTTTCGTCTGAGAACAGTATATTTGATAGACTGGATGTGGGCTATGTCAGTGAGATACGTAGCGTGGCGTTGTACTGGAAACAACGACGAATGACGACATTGAACGCGACATAACAGACAACACAACAGACAACAATGGAGGACATCCAGCAGCTTTTTTCTGTACCGGGTTGAACACAACAGACTCTCACGAGAGCGACCATGTCTATGAAACTGATTTAAAAGGCAAACAAACATCATCGTCATTTTGATATTCCCGCCACTTCTTGTCGTCTTCGTCTTCTAGTGCCATTTCCTGTGTCCCACCTTCTCTTTTTCATTGACTGTTGACGACGTGTGTTCACAGTGGGGTCTGTAATCAGTACACACTACGTGATTGTGTCCAGAGTCGTTTGATTGACTATGAATGAGGTTAGGTCTGTTACCTAGAGCTGAATCGATTATTAATCGATTACTAAATTAATCGACAACTATTTTGATAATCGATTCATCGGTTTGAAGCTTTTTTCATGATTAAAACAAGATTTCTGAGTGTTTAAGCTTCTTCAATATGAATATTTTCTTCATTTCTTTGCTCTGGATAACGAATTAATCATTAAAAGTCAATCATTTTGGTTTGTGGACAAAACAAGACATTTGAGAACATCATCATTTCCAGGTTTGACAAACACCGATCAACATTTTTTATGGTTTTCTGATATTTTATGGACCAAGCGATTCATCGAGAAAATAATCGACAGATTAATCGATTATGAAAATAATCGTTAATTGCAGCTCTACTGTTACCCCTCACAAACATGCTGATACGAGTCTTTACCCCTCACACACTCACAGATTTCTGTGCCAACCGTCACTGACCAGTGCAGACACTGCCCAACTGTGAATCGTGGGTAAAATCGTGCAAATAATAATCTTGTAGTGTGTCACCAGCTGTGGACACATTCCGCAAGTGTGTGAAATCCAAGGAGAGGAGTAGGAGTGTGTGGATATTACAGCTGGGACTCCCTGAGCAATTGCTCCTCGGAGTTAATTAATTCAGGTCATCATTAAACACAGTGTTGGCAGTTGTAATCTGCAGGTTTCTTTCAGACCTCAGGACAAATCAGCGTAGAGGAAGTCAGTGGATTTGACTTTCACATGTTGGTCATTGTTTTATCTCAATGAAATTTAACCAGGAAGTAGCTTAAATATTTGCTTTCCATGCACTCATTTTTAGTGAGAGGTAGAGATTATACACATACTATAAACTCATGAATATTACATTATACATACTGTAAATATTTAGTTATTTGGTTGGTTGGTTAGTAAGTTAGTGCAGTTAACTAACACAAACCAGCTGTGTTTGTAGCTGTTAATTTAGCTCATCTCTCATCAGCCTGACAGTAAATGTGAGAAAGCTTCACGACACTTTATTTAGGCAGAAAACATACAGTATACGAACAAAATAACTAGGTCACAGTTTATCAAAGGTTGGGTAGGTTAAGGTTAACCAAACTCACTGCTAGCCAACACTCTGACGCTAGTATAATAACAGCACCTCCTTGAATCTTTAAAACATTATTTTAAAGAGAAAAAGCAGCTCTTTACCAGTTGGTGCTGGATTTTTCATCCACCACGTCTTTATACGCGGCCGTTAACGCGGGGCCGTTTTTGCTCAGGTTTACTGCCATCGTTATACGCTGAGTACAGCTAGCCAGCTAGCTATCCGGGATGCGCCCTTCCTACTGGGAGGCGTGGCGGCGACGCTGATGCTGACTTTCAGCCAGGGTTGCCAGGTCTGCCGAACAAAACAGGCGGTGTCCATAACTTTTTCTTTATCTTTTTTTAAGAGGGACATGCGATGGACTGGCGGACTGTCCAGGGTGTACCCCGCCTATCGCACCTATGTCAGCTGAGATTGGCATAGCACCCACCCCGCGACCGGTGGAGGATAAAGCGGTAGATAATGGATGGATGGATACAACTTAGCATCTCAAATTTGACTTAGTATCTCATACTTATGACTTTGTATCTCATAATTGACTTAGTATCTCATACTTATGACCTAGTATCTCATAATCGACTTAGTATCTCATCTCATATGTACGACTTAGTACCTCATAATTGACTAAGTATCTCATACTTATGACTTAGTATCTCATAATCGACTTAGTATCTCATACTTATGACTTAGTAACTCATACTTATGACTTAGTATCTCATAATCGACTTAGTATCTCATACTTATGACTTAGTATCTCATACTTATGACTTAGTATCTCATAATCGACTTAGTATCTCATCTCATATGTACGACTTAGTACCTCATCTCATACGTGACTTAGTATCTCATAATTGACTTAGTATCTCATACTTATGACTTAGTATCTCATAATCGACTTAGTATCTCATACTTATGACTTAGTATCTCATCTCATATGTACGACTTAGTACCTCATCTCATACGTGACTTAGTATCTCATACTTATGACTTAGTATTTCATACTTATGACTGAGTATTTCATACTTATGACTTAGTATCTCATACTTATGACTTAGTATCTCATACTTATGACTTAGCATCTCATCTCATATGTACGACTTAGTACCTCATCTCATACGTGACTTAGTATATCATAATTGACTTAGTATCCCATACTTATGACTTAGTATCTCATAATTGACTTAGTATCTCATCTCATATGTACAACTTAGTACCTCATCTCATACGTGACTTAGTATCTCATACGTATGACTTAGTATATCATAATTCCGACTTAGTATCTCATAAGTACGACTTAGTATCTCATAATTATTACTTATTAATATATATCTTTATTTTTCAAGTGGCAGAAACAGACTTAGGGACCATAGACAGACAACAGCTTTTCTTCATGCTGTCAGTCACATACCTCTATATTCGATTTACAAATTCTCCTCTTCTTTTCTCCCCGAAGGCTTTTCATTTTGAAGATGTGGAATTTATGAAGACAGATTTAATCTGCCTATTGTTGTGCTTTACAAAGAAACTGGATTGGATCAGCACAACTGTTCGCTAGCTGAGCCGCAAAGTGTGAGTATCTGTGACAGGAAAACCTTTCTTTCATTGGCTATGTATTTAATTATGCCCAGAAACAAAATAAAGGGTGAATCCATGGGTACATTTTGTTTAGTACATGAGAGACTTATGGGAATATGTTACTAATCAGAAGGTGGTACTTCCCAGCTATATCTGAAGCTCTACAGCAAAAATAACTCATAAAACTGTAGATCTATGTACAAAAAAGAAAAAATAATTCAACCAGACTCAGAGGTAAGGCTTCAAAAACGTGCCCTCCGCGCGAACCTGGCAACCCTGATTTCAGCTTGGCAGGAAGCGGCTGAGTGGTGGCTTTCGTTATGAGCAGCTTGAGCGACCGAAAGCTCCGAGTTAATGTGCGTTTAAATGAAATTAAATGAATATAAACGCTGATATGAATCCGTGAAAATACAGTTATGAATCCTACTTACCATCCACCACGTTGTCACTTTGTAAAAATGAAAGACATGAACATTTATCTGTGCGCAAACTGAAGATTGTGTTGTCTGCACCGCACAAACCTTGCAGCACAGTCTAATAAATCAAACGCACCCACAGTTTTTTTTTAATTCGATATTTCTACAACTTCATCGTTGCAAACGCCATTGGAATAATGTATTTAAAATTGGAGAATTGAATTTTACATTCCATTGACTCAACAAACCACAACAAAAATCACCATTATATATATGTATATATATATATATACCTGACTGTAAAACTAGTAAAATACTCGGCATTAAACAAAAACCTTCTAAATTTAAATAAATCCTTTATAATCTGAAAAACTGGCAGACATAATTGTTACACTTATTCTGAGTGAATTTATTTTAATTTACATTTAAAGTTGGATTTACACAGTAAAGGGACGTTGTTTTTTTATTTTGAGGAAAAAACATATGAACAAAGACTGTTTTCTTCTTAAATGTTATTTTACATGTTAAATTTCTTATTTCTCATTATTAATGAATGAAAATGGTCTGAAAGAATATAAAAAACATCATCCACCACAGTTTCAAAATGAAATCAACCTTTATTTTTGAAACACTGAATGGTTTGAGTTCTGCAAGTTAACGACTAAATTGTGATTAAAATCTCGATTCTTAAATGCGGAATAGACACATCATCATGTGGGTGACGTCTTCAAAATTTTCCATTGTTCGTTAAACCACAGTTATTCACCACCACACATGCTGTATTTACAGCAACCTTTCTGTAAGACAGTTTCTGTTTATTAAATAACTGTAACATTTATATAATGATTTACTCTCATCCTGACCCCATTTTTCCGACCACAGGCATGTGTGCCAAATTGGTTCCGTCAGCCTCCAAAAGTTGAAACAAATCTGTCTTTTCAAACTGACACCGACTTTATCCATTTTGTGATAGAAAAAAATCCAAAGTGAAGTCTTCAAATTTATTTTGTCCAACCCCAAAATTGTAACTTCAAGGTCACAATGACAAGGGCATAATTTTGACATTTGTTATTTGAAGGACACCAAACTGATGTAAATTTCGCCCCAAAATTGACAATTTTTCTTGATGAAACTTGACAGATTTCTGTGCTTCCATATTTTATTTCAGTGTTCGAGATGAATGAAATAAAGCTGTATATATTGTTCATTCATTTTCCTCAACGTTTTTATGTTGCTTCACTGAATCTTTGGATTGTGGACAAAATGTGACATTTGAGAGCGTATTTCTCCATTTTTCATGTCTATATCATGTTATTGTTTTATTTGTGGACAGATGGGGGGAAGCAACTAAGTACACATTACTGTTACACTACTTAAATGTTTTGAGGTACATGTATTGTACTGAATTCACTATAATTCACACAAAAAAGTATATTTTGCATCATTAAAAGCCAAAAATTCTGTACTTTTAACACTCGATTTGCACAAACTGTACTCTTCTATCAAAATAAATGCAGGTAAAAACGAGTTGATATTTGTTATTTATTTGAAGTATACACAAAGTTTTTTTATGCTGTGGTGGTATTCAAATAAATATTACAACATAAAAATAAACACAACTTAAAAAGGTGTGCAGTACAGTCTTCTTTCCATTTAATGTTTCATGTCATTGAATATGAACGACCTGTTATGACTATTTTCTCTGCAGTAGTTAATGATAAAAAACAAAATCTACATTTGGTGCCTAAACCTTGGTGTTAATTCTACAATCAGCTTCTAAAGACTTCATGCTTTTACTATTAAATCTTCTTGTGTGTATTCAATAATGCCTCAATACCCCAAAAAACAATCCCTTTCCAAACATCATATTATTCCCTTTATATTGGCAGCGTCAGCAAATAAAGAGCAATGATTTAATGACGGAAAAAACAAACAAAAAAAAAATAAACAGACATCATTGCATTTCCTAAATACTTTATCCAACAGTCAAAATGGGTTACATTAAAACTAATATGACACGTCACAATCATGTTCAATTCTGGAGACATGAATGAAAGAGGAAAAAATGAAAGAAAGAACAGAGAAAAGCCTAAAACTAAAAGCTTAAGATACAATAATATAATATTAATTAAAGATCACAAAATGTGTCACCAACCTAAACAAACCTGTTTCACCGTGATGGAACCTCAAAAATAAAACGTTTGTAAACCGGATTGTAAATGAGAACAAAGAAAAAAATGATGTCCAAACTTCACGTCGACTCTGCGGGAGCCGAGTAACGGCCACGTGGGAGGGGAAAATATCGGAGCCAGATAGAAACGGGTTTTTAACCAGAAGGTTGGCTTTGTTGATTGATTGTTGCGGGATGTTTACACCTCCTCAGTTTGTCAGTTCATTCCTGCTACAGCTGGAACGCAAGAGACAAGAGAGGTATGTCCTCCCAGACACCAGCGTGAGTGACTAAATGACACATGATTATTGTGATTGATCACTTTACACGTTTACAGTTTAATTTTTGGGGACTTTTACTGATGAAGTCGCAAAAAATAATTGACAGATGCGTGTCTGTGGAGACAAAGAGTGAAAAAAAATCTCAGAAATTGTTGATCGATGTTTTCCACCACACATCAAAGCGATGATGTTCTCAAATATGCTGTTTTGTATGTGAAACAGAAATCTGAGAACTCTAATCAAATAATCTAGCAAACTACCAAAATAGTTGACTATCAATTCAGTCTAATGGATTAATCACCGTGGCCTAATTTTCCATTAAAACATCCAGAGAGTTTTTAGCGTCTTCATCCTCGATGAACCTTATCCTTGACCTGCTGCTGCAAACTGCACATAATTAAACTCTAAACGCGTTCTGTGACCATTTACCATAATGGAAAGTCCTTCAACAGTCAATCAATAAACCCGATTTTCAGGTACGTGAACCATGTTGGCTCAGGCATTTTCCCCCCGGGGCAGTTCCGCGCTTCCGCACACCTCATATTCAAAGCAGACGAAACTGCCGTGGCCATTTGACCTCAAGTAACTACACTCGCCCGACTTGAAGTTTCCCATTTAGTTTTTTTGTTTTGTTTTGTTTGAGTATCAGTAGCACCCGCTGTAACCAAAGGCCATTTCATTTTAGACAAACAGTAGCACGTACACGTTCAACAACAGCGCCGTTTTCTTTTCTTTTTTACAGCTGTTCACATCCCGAGAGTTAAAAATTCCACAACCTGAACGGAAATTATGACACAAACTAGTAAAAGATGACAAGGGAAAGAAAGAAAAGAAAGAAAAGTTCCCGACTAAATGACAACGCAGCCCATTAGGGTCTGTGTGCATGAAAAAGAAAACAACCAACAACAAAGAAATTCAACATTTGATCATGTTTGCTCCATCAGGAAGCACAAACTATTCATGAGCTACTGTTGTGTGATGTGAAGAAACCAGTGAACAAGTTAATAGAAAACTGTTGATAAAGGGCCCAGGTTATTCTTCTCACCGTGGTTCACTGCATGCAAAGGCTGAATATTTGGTTAAATACCTGAGTAAACTTTACTGAGGAGAAGAAGGAGGAGGAGGAGGAGGAGGCGGCGGCTCACAGCGTTGCTGTACGCCAAGTCGTACAACAGTAGTATTTTGTGCACTATAGACACCAGCCATGCGTGGCTACTAATATGTGGGATGTGGGGGGGGGGGGGGGGGGGGGGGGGGGGGGCAATGACACATGAACCCATTCAGACCTGGTATTAACATCTGTCCCGAGTGAATGCAGATTTAAACGCTAGCAATCCGTCCTAAATGTGTCCTCAGACCCAATCACAATTGCGATGGGTGTAAATATCCCATGGAAGTTGAGGCAAACGCCTGCAGGCTATTCTCATGCAAAGCTTGACGTCTTGTTCAGACAGGGATAGAAGAGCTACTGGATGTCCTACGTTGTTGTCCTCACGCTACGTGGCTATCAGGCACAGACCACACCCTGCCCATTAAGTAAAGGAACTATTATCAATCGAAATGCAAGCCTTTACCATACCAAACCAAACAAAACCGTGACGAAAACAGCAATTTTTGAATCGCCCAGACACGTCATCAATGTGTATTTTAAAACATGCCAGGAGAAGCCAGATAGGATACCACGTGGTCACACAGAAAAGCATTCTAAAGACAAGCGTGAACAGTCATACCCAACGTTGTTGACTCAGGACAGATGTTATTACCAGGAGAAAAGGGGCTCAGTGAGGAGGGGGGGGGGGGGCAGCTAGCTCTTCACAGCAGCTCTCTAGTGTCCTCAAAAACTATACACTGTTGCTAATTCCTAATAAATTGATTGTGTGGTGGAGGCCAATTCTTCTTTTCATGTCTTTCACATTGTAGCGGGTTAGAGACAGTATGTGCCAACAGGTCAGCTGCTGGTGATGGCACTGCACCATTTTTTTTGTGTTGAACGAGGAACATTCTGCCTCAATTGCACATACACCGTTTGAGAAAAACAACATGGAAAAAGGCCACAAAATAAAAACAAGGAAATACAGTAATAACAAGACATCCAGTGAGACACAGACAGTACCTTTGAGAACCAAGGGCGATTCCATCTCCTAAATCAAACTTTTTTCTTTCTTTTTTTTTTTTTGCTTCTGAGTTGCACAGATAGATATGACTGTCGTCAGTGGAAACATGAACAGCGACAATAAAAGTGATGATCACAATAGCAGTGTTCTATAGTCTGAGTCTGAGTGTGGTGCTATGGACTATGAAGAGTTTCCGGGTATTCCATATGGGAGTGCTTTAAGGAGCCCATCAGGTCCTGCTCAGCAGATCCCTACAAGTCATGAAGGACAGTACATGGTAGCAGCTCAGCACACGGAAAGCCAGGTGGCACTGTACCTCATTATATCGCTTCCTTCTCCAAAAGATGGGCTTGTTGTTTAGTTTATTTTTCCCTCTGTTGCTCATTTGCCTCATGTAACAAATCAAATTTCTTTTTGTTCTAGTTGTATTTTCATCTCCCTGGCATTTTCACACTGCGTACTTTTGTGTCCATTCTCTTGCTAATTTGTTGTACCTGCAAAAAACACACACAAAAAAAACATGGAAATGTTGGCAAACCAAGAACTTTGTCATCAAAAATATTGGAACTAGTGATTAAAAACTATTCTTAAAGAAAAACAAAACTCACTTTTCCCTGTCAGACTTATACGTGTGAGCAATCTCTGGTACCAGCGGGTCGTCGGGGTTTGGATCACAAAGAAGAGAGCAGATTGACAATAATACTGTAGAAGAACAGAGAAGAGAGTTAAAATGAGACATTACATTAAGAGGACGGTGAGAAGGACATGGTAAAATAATACTCAAATCACCATGACAGCTGTCATTTTCACATTTGATCAAAGTTGCCATGTAGCCTATGCTGAATAAATGGATATCTGTTCATTTACAGCCATTTGTGAAGTAAATTTTAATGTATTTCGACTAGTTAAATTGCCGAATCTCAGCATTTATATAGCTGCATTATGTAGCTTTTATTTTGTAAAGCACTTGGGTCACCTGTGGGGTGCTATACAAATAAAGTACATTACATCATGTTGCCTGAGCCTCTTAGTTAGACTTTAGTTGAAGATTGGAGAGTCAGTCAGGTTGTAATGATTTTTCGATTAATAAATTACTAATTTAATACTCAACCATTTTGATAATCGATTAATAATTAACACAAGCTTTCGGAATCATTTTCATTTGTGGACAAATCAAGGCATTCATAGGTGCAGTGCTATTGGACAGTACATTTGTTTTTGTCCATGCCCCTGCTCTGAAGTTTTATGTTCTGTATTTGTATTTTATTATTTAGTAAAGGTTTTGAAACAAAGAATCTGGACCTATTTTGACATTAACATGAGTTAAAATACATTAAATACCAACAGCCAGATCACTCAACGCTGTTTAAGCCTTTCTGCTCCATGTACCGCTCTCTCTTTGTTTCTCAACATAGCTGTCTCTTAGATTCTGTCACTCGGCAACACTGCCAGTTCTGCAAGTTTTAAGACTGATGGATGCACAACAGCAACACAACAGTTGCAATGCAACAGTTTTGAGAAAGAAAACACAAAGACGTTGAAGAAAAATACCTCAAATAACTGGGTAGGGATACCTTCACGTAAGTTTTGTAAAGCTCAAATGTGCTGTAAATGTATATTAAAAGCATAAAGCTGTGTCAGTATTGGTCCATAACTGGATCGGATATGAGGAAAATTAAGTAAAAATTAAAAATTAAATCCGCTATCTTTCATAAAAAACGTGATATGACATAAATACATCACTAAACTTTGGCAACACCAAGTAAAAGACAAACGGTTCTTCACCACCATCATCATCATGTGACCTGATCAAGAGTGAGAGCTACAAATGTCTCCCTGCAGTTGGAGCATTAGCTTTTAAGTAAATGCATCAGCACAGATGGTCTACATTAAAGACTGACATCATTATTGGCATCATTACATATACCTCAGACTGCTGGTAATTCGCATGTTGTTTCAGCCATTTCAATATTCTCTTTAACATTAATTGTCCACACAATAGTATGAATCTTGAATCATCTCCTACCTTTCGATACGGTTAGGGCAGGGGACCACTGTGATCTCAGTATATCCAGACAAATACTCCCATTGCTGTTGATATTAGGGTGGTAAATTTTTGTTGTGAAGGCAATCTGTGAGAAAAACGGGGAAAAATATGTTATTTTCCAGTGCAGCCAAATACTTAACTACCACAGTGAGCAAATACATAAATAAACAAGGTCTGGCGGGAGTTGTTAATGCCTGATTATGTGAGACAACAGTCAGACCCTTTACTCACTTTGGGTGGTTTGAAGGGATAATCTGTCGGGAAGTGGATGGTGAGGAAAAACACTCCACCCTGGTATGGGCTGTCAGGCTAAATAAATATTTATAGAAACAAATTAATATTTACAACAGCATAGTTCATAGTTTCATAGTAGTTGTTGTTATTGATGAATTTCACTGGCAACCATGTCACTTACCGGACCCATTATTGTCGCCTGCCAATGAAACACTGTGGAGGAGAAAAAACAATAATAAAGTTTAAGTGTGTATACACACACTTCAAGCATATTGCAGCAATAATTCTCACGACTTACAGTCCTCTCCAACTGGTCCAGCAGAGCATTGGGCAGGTGGATCCCTCTGCAGGTCTGATAGCTCCTAAGAGTGCAACAATAATGTAACAAATCAGATTTGATTTTCCAAACGACGAGAGCAGTGTTATTAGAATAGTGTTTTATACATAAAATATTTAAAATTGCATGGAAAAGGCCTTAAGTGTACTTAACAAAGGCACTTAAGACCAAAAACTGATGCTACACAGATACACCCAAAAAAACACCAGATGTGCGTCGTGACCACATCGCTATAATTTGTGCCCTGACTTTTGTTCAAGAAACCTGTAAATTGTGGTTTATAGATGAAACCAACAAACACCTGCTAATAAACAGACATTGTGTCAATATCTACAATAAGCTCAGATACATATCATAATGATATCATAATCCCAGTAGGGCTGCAAATATTATAATCAATTGATAGCCTTGAGTGTTGTTTTTATTTCCAAAATGTTTAACTTGTTAAATGTGAATATCTTCTAGCTTCTTTTGCCTGCCCAAATTGTAATTAATATAGTATGTTTTTCTAACTGCCATGTTATCATTACCATCACAATTGTAGACAAAAAAAAAAAAATCACAAAAAACAGGTAAGGCAGCTTTCATTTAGTGCAGCTTGACAGTTTGAAAGCACAGGGCTAGTTTGCATTGGATGAAAAGATCAACCCCTATGAATCATTATTCTATCTATAAATAATGCAGTAATCAAAGTAAAAAAAAAAAAAGAATATGTTCTACAGAAATATACAAAGACGCTACAGTAATGTGAGTAAAATGGTGTATGTTGAATATTTACGTAAACACCAAGGCCACTTTGTATCAATGAAATGATAATGAACGTAGAGAAATTACACTTGTGATTGAATATCTCTTAAAGCGAAGCCAATCTATTCTGTTATAAATACACACACACACACACACACACACACCATGGCCTGCTCCAGTGGCCCATTTGCCAATCCATATATGGCTACACTGACTCCAGGGTTCAGTTTTGGCAACAGAAGGCAGCTGTCATTCAGTGACTAAAACACATCATCAGCAGCAACAGCAACACTAAGTCACCGACCACAAAGAGAAACATATTTGACAAGCTCAGCTTTATTAACAAATCATGTGCCTGGCAAACCGTGGGCCAACACACACACACATTCACTCAATCACACACACCTGCCTTTGCCAAATAACTAATTAGATTAGTACTTAACATATTATATTACTTCCTTTCCCTTTCCATTTATATAAATTTAAAAGGAAATATTTATATAAAAAAAATGTGGATGAGGATTTCAACAGAAACTCCTCAAAAGTAGAATTCTTAATAAAGAAATAGAAATTTCACAATGACAAATGAATAATTAGTATTAGATTTTGGAATGGAAACCTAACCATAAGGAAAACAGAAAGACATCATCATATATTTCATATTTACATGAAAAAGAAATCCCAAGTTATATAGGCAGCCCATAAGGAAAGCATTAGTTGGTCAGATTGTATGATTTTATGGGTTCCTTTAAACAGCTATAATGGTAAACTTTGTAAATATGACTTGAAAATGTCTGAATCTAGCTAACCTTAACAGAACTGGGATCGGGAAGTACGGGAATGGTGGGGGGTTACGAGAAGACTAGATTCACGCTAGCCAGCTTTAACCAAGTATTCTTGATATTATTTGTGTCTGAATGAAATGAATACACATGACCAAGCAAACACGAAGTGGCTGTCAAAAAGTAAAAAACACCGTTAAAGCTATTAACGATTCGCAATGCACCAACTGGGCCACCACCACTCCGTTAGCTCGTCTTTGTCTTAGCATTATTAAAAAAAACTGGAAAAAAAACAGCAACCGGGGCTGAGCCGAGCTAAATTAACGGTTAGAAATGTGCGTTATATGAATGGAGGGTTGCCCCCAAAAATCACGGAAATACAGCGACAGAGTGGCTGACACACGGAAAGAAACGCACACTCACCTTCTGTATTCTTTTCAACGCCATTGCTTCAAATGGCTATGCTAGGCTAGGCTAACCCGTCAGCTAAAGAGAAGGAGGGGAGGCCAAGATGGCGGCGGTGGGAGATACAAGTGGAGCGTCCCCTTCAATGATAACGAATAATCAGAGGCGGACAGGTGTCAAACAGAGCCGCGGTAATGTCCAACTCTGACACGGTAAAAGCGGAAAACTGAGATTCGTCCACCGGCTACCACTCCTGAGAAGACACCCACTCCTAAAAAGGTAAAATGGAAGGATAAACGCCGGAGAACATCATAGTAGCCGTGCTAAAGGTAGCTAAAGAAGCAGCAGGGCTCGTCTGATTTGATCTACAGAGCACCGTGAATCATGTTGTCTGACATCGAAGAGATAAAAGGTACAATAAAAGACACAATCGGTAGAGTCAGCAAAGCCCAAGACGAAATACAATCTGCGGGGGGACACAAAGTTTTGGAGTTAGCGGTACGAGAGGAGCTGGAGTCTGCGGCTGCGCGGGCTGTCAGAGGGAGGAGAGAAGGTGGTGGACGTTTGTCAAAACTTAACCCTATTCCACAAACCTATGGAAGACTAGAGAAATGACCTCATTATTATGAGATAGTAAGTCATACTTATTATTATTATTATATATTACGTCATAACGAAGAGATAGTACGTCATTGTTATGATATAGTACGTCGTAATTATAAGAAAGTATCTCATTGTTATCAGATACGTCAGCATTATGAGATAGTAAAACAGAATTATGAGGGAAAATATCCCATTATTATGTGATAAGTCATAATTAAGAGATAGTAAATCAAAATTATTACAAGATAGTAAGTCAAAATTATGAGATGGTAATACATAATTACGAGAGAAAGTATCTCATTATTATTATAAGTCCTGTATCTCATCTACAGTTCATTCCTTTACGTAATTTGATTCAAAACAGTACATGCAATATTATTCCTTACTCACCACAACTTTACAGTCTCTCAAAGTTGGTGAAATACATTTGTTAGACAGACTTTTTTTTGGTGAATTTAACTCTCTATCGAGGGGCTCTCAAAGAAAAAACATTAAATAATTTTGTCTGACCTGTCCCATTCCTCCTAAAGTAAGTGAAATTAAGTTAAAATAATAGCCAGAATTCATCCCTCTTTAAATTTCCTTAACATTTGAAGTGTGGTCTGTGCTGACACTGGTTTTCTTTGAAAATGGACAATATACATTCACTTTCTTATAATGATGCCATTTATTTTATGATCGATGATGTGTCAGATAGAATTAACCTTGTTATTATTCTGTGTAAATGTTATGTTCATTCTTGTAGATGTATTCCCCCCCCCACACACATTCAGACACTTTTTTGTAAACAATCTACCATCCATAACAAACATGAATCATATAATTAATATCCTTACATTGTCATAATTATAATTATTGTTGTTATTGTTAATTATCTTTGATTATTTTTATCTATCCTTGGATGTTCTATCTGACTGTGATGTAGTGTTACACTTCCTTTTACGCTGGCCTTCAAAATAAGAGTCAGTTGACTCAGGCTATATCTACTTCCTGTATAAGCAAACCTTTTTGCCACAACACTTGGTAAAAGTTATGTTTTTGGGAAGTATTTTTGTATCACCAGTTATTCTGTTTCGACACATGTATTAAATCACATTTTTACAATTATCTCAATAATATTGTGAATCAACACATTATATCCCGTATCCACACAAATAATATAGACAACGGCAGATATTGATGATTTTAACTTACCGTTTAATCAGAATATTAAATTTTGCTCACTGCGTCAGTGTTTTTATAGCCTTTCTGTTACAGAAGGTTATTACAGAGAAGTTTAAAATGGAGCTCTGCTTCTTCATTTCAAGCACAACATGAGGGTTTAACTTCTACATTTATGAAATGCAGAGTGAAAATAAGTATTTTTTTTCACTGATGTTTGTGAGGAAGTGGCCATGTTAAAGTTTCGTGGTTGCATCCCTCTGAATTGAACTCAAACTGCATTTAACAGCAGCACAATTGCACACATTGTATTTGTATTAGAAACATAATAAATCCATTTCATATATTGTTACTGTTTTTATTGTCTTGATTTGTGTATGTGATGATTTTGTCCTGTGAACCAAGACACAAACATACCAATGCCTCCAAGAAATTTGCCTAGAATTATTCAAACATCATATAAGTAAATGGCTTCAAATATAGTGTATGTATAGACCGCTGTGAGTTTCCAGGTGTCCACAAGATGTCACTGTTTGAAAGGAACAAGCACACACAGGCACATTCCTGATGTGGCCAAATAATGTGAAGCACAGCTTGGACCAGATTGTGTTCATTTCTTTATGTATGTCTTGTCAGATTTACAGTGATATTTGTCAAACTTAACGTTTCAGGCTTGTTTTTGTGTCATTTTTCAAGTGATTTTCGAATTATCCAAGTGCACAACAATGTGGCAACAAAGTGCAACAAAGTCAAACATGCGTATTATTACCACTGACACGAGAATAAAGGGAAATACTATGGGATTGTTCATTCAATACTCAAATCATTGTAAAGGCATATTCATCTGAGTCAGCTGCGTGCTCTGGTTTCTGCGTTGCCTTGTCTCGCAAAAGCCTCATGAGCTCTCCTTTATATATCTTAAACAAGGGTGAAAAAAGAGCTCTCATTATTTTAGCGGCCGTGTATGAATGGCTCGCAGTGTTCATTCTTCTTAAATGGCTGATTCAGTGTCAGGTTGAGGATCCTATCGTCAGTGTGACACTGAGAGGGGCCATTTTCCTTTGGAAAGCTGAAGATTCCTCCAGATAATATCTTATTGTTTGCTCATCTCCGTGCTCTCAATGACCCGCCTGTCCTCGGGGCCTGCCTGTAATCAGATTCAGCCAGCAGCAGAGGTAGCAGTTTGGGTCGTGTGCAGCAGCGGCCTTGTGCTCCCAGTTTGTCTACTTTGGAGAGGCCATTTGTCAGCATGAGGTTTTCAGACGCGAGTCAAGCCCACACTTCACACAAAAAACTCCCACAGTCGTTCCACTGCACTTCCCTCTCGTATCACATCTGTGACAGACACGAGGAAATCCTTTGACACGCACGCTACTATGTAAATGTTCAAATCAATAAGCCTTTTTACTATAAACAAATGTTGCATATCAGCTCCATATGACTCTCTCTGGGTTAGGTATCCTGTTGCCTTGCAACATTCCCGCACTGAATACAGGAAGTGGCTCGTTTCATTTCAAGACAGATGCAGTTTCACAGTATAGATGCCTCTTGAACCCGCCCACCCCTGCTCTGCAGCTGTATATACACAGAAGCTCTCCAGATTCTCTTTTACACTATTGGCACTTTTCCGTAATACAGTTCCAGCACGACTCGGCTTGACTCTACTCCGTTTTTTTTGGCTTTTCCATCAGTGATAGTACCTGTTCATTTTTTCAGTACCTGCTCTGGCGAGGTTCCAAGCGAATGTGACGGCAACAGACTGCCGGCCACTGATTGGTCAGAGAGTGTCGTCACTGGAAGAGTCATGAGCGTGACGTCCGACACAAGAATCAAAACGAACAATGCCAAACTGTAGATCAGTTAAAAAGACTTTAACAATCCTGATAACGTGCGTTAATCTTCAACATTTAACAAAGGAAATGTATAAAATGTCAATATTTAACAGAGGAGCCTGGTGTATTTAGAGACATGTTGACCCCGCCCACCTTGAGGTGGTACTATGAAGTAATGGAAAACAATGTGACTGTGTCTGATACCAATCTATCTCTGTGATTGTATACATTGTATTGTATACTTGTTCAAATAAAGCTTTATTTTAGTTCTGTTCTGTGTCGTTAAGGCTTAAAATTAGCACGTATACCTGATAGTTTTAAGTCTGGTTGAACCCACTTTAAGTGGTTTAAATGAAAAAAGTGAGAATGAGGTATGTGTTTCTCTCTGGCCCCGCCCGCCACTGTGCTGCAGCTGTATACACACAAACACTCCCTCAGTGAGGACTGATAGTTTTGCTTGGCATAGCCTGTTTTCAGATGCAGCGTACAAAGACCAAACAACATCCACAACAGAAGTTACACACTGCAGCTTTAATAAAGCAACATATCACCGGCTTATGTGGGGGAATTTCCCCACCTTTGCCCAGAAGTTGAGTTTTTAGTTACAGCGCTGGTGCCCCAAGTTCCAAACTGATGTATGAGCTGAGGTGTGAATGTGTCAGAGTGGCGATGATATGGGTGGGGGTGGGAGCTTAGTCTCATGAGGAATATTGCCCACGGTGCTGTTATTTGAAACTGTGGAACTGTGCAGACAGTGATCCGTCTTTTTGGTCACATGAATCATCTTCACTAGAAGTTCCATTGTGCAGCAGAAAACACTTCACTTACTGTGGCGATTGTGCAAAAAAAGAAGAAAAAAAAGCTGTGCCCGAGCTCTTGATGGTAATTTTCCCATGCTTACATATATATGTACTCGGTGATATTGTGAAAATCAACTTAAATGCCTGAATTATCCAATAAAAGTGCAGCGAATGAATGTGGAGCGGGAGCCCAGAGGTGTTCCACCGTGGGTCAGTGTCTACGTTTTGTGAGGGACTCTCTTTGTGGAACAAAGATCCATTGTTCGCATCATACTAAGAGATATTTGTTCGCTCCTTGTATCAATTGTCTTGATTTGATTATACACTCAGACAATGTATGCAAGCGGTGCTCATGTTTGCAGTGAAGTCAGCACTATGCACAATCACATAATTCTTCAGCTGAGCCACTGGAAAAGGCTCATTATGCACGGAGCAATCAGCGTTTCATGGCTCATTTCCTTGTCTGTGATTTGATTTAGTTTGTCATTGTTAGGGTGGCCTTTGACCTAGAAAATAAAACCCTGAATCATCCCTTGAATCTTCCTGCTATCACTTTTAAAGAGTTTAAGAGGAAATGATATGTGGTGACGTGATATCGGCTGTTTTTTTTTGTTGGTTACCTCCCCTTCATCCTCCTGTGTGTTTTTGGACATTAAAGACAAGCTGGTATATGATGAGCTCCATGCAATAAAATCATATCAACATGAACAGCTTGGAGAATGTGCTTATTAAATGGCATTATGTGCTCTAACTTTCCCCAGCTGTATTTTATTTACGTATAATTGCAGAGCCGGTCACAGGTTGTCTTATTCACGTTCAAAGTGACATGCCAGGTGATTATTGTTCTTTTCTTCTCTTTAACTTTGCTATTTTCATTTAAAAAAAAAGAAAGAAAGATTTTAAAGCACTGTAAACAATCAGATTTAAGTTCATTGTAGTGTATGAGTGAGCAGAGGAGTCCTGTGTTTGCTGCAGTATTCGCTTTCACCCTTAGATGTCACTAATTCTTACATGAAGTATTATGAGAGGTAAAAACCAGTTCCCTCCACTGAACTTGTGTTTATTCAGATCTTTCCACACATCAATCAACAGCAAGAACGCATCACAAATTCCTCATCTTCACAATGAGTGATGGGTTATTTTTATTTATTTTCCTCAAATTATCAGAATTAAATGTCCTCAGAGAGTGAGGAAAAAAAGAATGAGATCAGATCCAGTCCCATATGTCTGTCACCTCTGATCCACCCTTATCAGATGTGCATCATGTGGAGCACACACACACACACACACACACAAATCACACACAGTCATAAAGAACCAGTAATCCTCTGGGTTTAAGCACTTACAGACCAATCCCTGGGGCCCACTGTGTCTCTGAGTTACTCCACACTTCTGGCACCGTGATTGACAGCTCGGGAAACTGTTTTACAGTCGCGCTCTTGCAGCGAGTAGTCCCCCGAGCCTAGGTAATAACAGGTCTGGAGTGTTGACTAATACGTTTAGTGGTGACTCTCCATAATCAAATGTGTTCCAGCTGTTTGAGTTCTGATGACAAATTCAGGTTTTCCCTGTGTGCTGAGCTTCCTTGAGAGACAAAGGAGGGATTTCCTCTGAAAGAGACAGGCAGTGGCAGCACCAACAAATGCCTTGGTACAGTTGTCAAATAGAAAGTTTCGACTAAATATAAACTCATCATTTGCAGCCGGAGCAGAAGCAAAGAAGAGGGCAACGCGTCCAACAACTTCCTCTACAGCGAGTTTAATAACTTAGTTGAATTCCTCCTACTTATTACTTTTAGTAACATTACTCGTACTAAATACAATAATTAAGTGAAGCAACAAGTGTATTTTAGGACAGGACCCACTTTATTTAAACAAATTCTAGCAGATAAACTGCAGAACCATAAAGGTAGCAGCATCAAAAAGTAAAGATTTGTTTTTATTTTGGCATATTCCTTATAGCAACAACAAGAAATATGAATGATTTTACAAAGCATAACAGAATATAATAACAATAACAAGTGATAAGTTTTTAGGTCATAAAGAACAGGGTGGGTGTGGATTCAATGTGACTTATCTTTATTGTAGCTTATGGCAATCTTGTGACATTAATCATGTCTAATTTTCAAGTAAATGTTAAGTAAATTTGTGTTAATGTCTGTAGCTGGAAAAGTTACAATTAAAAGTACAGATAAGAATGAGTCCATCAGTAAAATCAGCACGTAAACTTTTATATCTTAGTTCTGATTATTATTATTTTTACTGTGTAATTTGTTTCCTGAATATTCAGAATATGAAGAGCAGAACTGATTATAAATAGTTTTACAGAAGTAGAATAAAGCAGTCTTTCTCATCCTACATCCTTTGCAATCCAGAAGTTACCAAGCTAGCAAGCTAAGTAGCCACGCTAGCCAGCTAATGCTATGCCAATGCTTTGCTTAGTATTGTTTTGTATTCTCTTATGCTAGTTGTGACCGGGTAAAGTAATGATATTACAAATAACACAAAATAACCCAACACTGCTTGACGGACTTTGTACGAGGACAGTTTCCGTACACATTTAGGTGAGCTAGCGTTGTAGCTTGACTGTGCTGTTTAAACACTAGTGGGAATCAATATGTTGAATTGAGCATTTGTGCCTCTGCTATGCTACGTGGTGAAATGCCTCCTTTGTTAGTATTAAGATTTTCCTGGTTGACAGATTATGTCAACAGCTTCAGCTTCAGCTAGTGGCTAGACCCCATTCCGTGTCTTTCTCCAATCCATTAACTTCAAACAATACGGTTCTTTAAGTTGACAGAGCATCATTTCTGTCTCCTCATCAGCCTGAAAACAAGCTACTCTGGATTTTAAAGTGGTATTTTTGTGTGTTTTTGGTGAAGAGACTTCTTCTATTATGTGTGCGTCAAAGCCCCGTTGTGGGAAATGTGCACTATGGGCAGAGTGGTGACGAGCTAAGCAGCTGTTTTCCATGTAACTGAATCATTAGAATCAGTTACGTAATTAAAAAGAGTTTTTCACAGAATCCTTCAGTACCTACTTCCTACAATACCACTGAACTCTAAATACACCAGATTTTAGACATTTCCTTGCTAAATGTTGCAGATTAACGCATGTTTCCAGCATTTTTAATTATTTTTAACTGATCTACAGTTCGACATTGTTCTTTTTTTTAACTTCAGTTTCTATTCTTCTTTTTAAGCACCTTTCCTTTCCTTTTTTTTTGCATTTCCATTAATTTTTTTTTTTTAAATTTTAGATACTTTATTAATCTCCTTAGGGAAATTATTCTCTGCATTTTGACCCATCCTAGAATTAGGAGCAGTGGGCTGCCACACTGAGTAGCGCCCGGGGAGCAATGGGGGTTGGGTACCTTGCTCAGGGGTACCCCAGCCCTTTCGACCTGGTGGGGACTTGAACCGGCGACCTTCCGGTTACAAGCCAAGTTCCCTTTCCACTTGGCAGAAATAGTACCAAAAAAAACTGTTCCCAACCGTTCCATTTTTCAGTACCCTTCCCTGGGAAACCAAAGTAATTGTGCGGCATGGTACGGGTGGAGCTAGACAACAACAGTCAGCTAACTGGGCGACAGAAAACCTGATCGCAACATGAATAAGGAGACTCCCTCTTCCCAAACAAAACATTTTAAAGATTTATTAAAAACAAGCACAAAAATGTCTGCTGGCAGTCTGGCTGTGAGTGGTTCAAGGAAGTTCACTTGCAGCTGGGATGATTAGGCTTAGTGTGCAGGACCAATCAGCTCCCAGGATCCACCTAGACACTCACACACACATCATTTAATCAAGCATGCACACCTGCAACCCGTACACATGAGGAGAAAGCAGTCGCGACCTCGGGGTCGCGACAATGTCACCGGCGCCGCGTCTAACAAGTAAAGGTACGGTTCTTAGTCAAAATGCAAGCCTGACCCAGGGCTTCACCGGTCCAAACCGTACCATACTGAACTGTGTCATGATGGAAACCTGTCGACTTTGACTGAACATATACATCCAATAGTAATTTGACTCCCAGCCACTTTATCTGTGTGTGTTTGTCTGAAATTCACTTTAGTTTAGTAAAATTTCACTTGGATGAACGTGTTTTACATGTATTTTAAAAGTCAGACTTACTTTATTTTTCTAATATTAAGTAAATGTGGATTCATGCACTGAGAAAAGAAGCAAACCATTTTTATAGTGGCAGCCTCTCTGACTGTGTCTTAGGTGAACTAACAGGAAGTATCCTCGTTAATCTTCTTTTTTTTGGTCACTGCCAAACACATTCTTTTGAACAGCATTTGAATATCTCCTAACAGTCGCTTACATAGTTTAATGGCAGGCGCTGCCACCTGTTGTTAGACTGGATTTTCAAAAGCAGAGGTGTGCGTTCAGTATCTGTGATTGTGTGTGTGTGTGTGTGTGAGGGTGAGGGTGAGTGAGTGGGACATGGGTGGTGGTGTGTGTGTGTGTGTGTGTGGGGAGGGTGGGGTGGGGGTGTCCATCCTGCTGCACAATAAACAGTTTGTTTCCCAGGAGCACCCCTCATGTTCCTGTTGTTGGCTCCATCGCTGCTCACTGGGAAACGTCCTGGCCTCTATTGTCCGGGAGGTCGGGGGTCACAGGATGCTCCTAAAGGCCCGAAAGGGGAGGTAAGAGGTTGGATAGTAAGGCCTGATAAAGAGCTCCTCCTTTTTCTTCTTCTCCTTCTTCCACACATCAGTCCTTCAAAAACAAAACCTTTAAAAATGCTTCTTGTTTGTGTTTTTTCTCCCTCTCCACACCAGAGTTTGGGGAAATGAAATCAGGACAAAGCACAGACTTGACTGTGTCATATTGAACATCCTGATTGGCTTTAGTACATGTGTAGCGCTCTGTGTCCTCGTGTGTGTGTGTGTGTGTGTGTGTGTGTGTGTGTGTGTGTCTGTCCTTTAATGGACGTCCACAAGCTTTCCCAGACAGCAGTGGGGAAATTGAATTTAAGCAGCTAACAGAGGGTAAGGCATATCATTAAAGAAGAGAAAATACCCAAGAAAGGAGTGGTTGTATTGTGTATGTTTCTCACCACATACATGCTACACTTAAAAAAAAAAAAAAAGAAACAACCCACAGGAGCTTAACGCTGTCGTGCATAACGATCTTCCAAAACACTGAACACAAAATGCAGGCTAACACTCACAAAGTCAGATTTTTATCTTCACCCAAAACCAAACACTGCCAACGGTGAACGGTGAACACACAAAGGCTGCATGTAATGCATGAACGACTACTCAGGGATCATTACACACTACACAACTAAACACACAACGCTGTCCTCTCCGTGATTAACCAGGGGAAAAAAAGTCTTTATTTACTGCAGGGTGTTTGCACAATGCTGCATCTATGAAAATATTTATGAAAGACCGAGCCAAAGTGCAAATATGCAAAACTAGCCCTTTTATAAATATAGAAATGTTCTGGAATTTGAATTTTCTTGTTTTAAGATAAAACATCTGCCAATAGGTGAACATTTAACTCAAACTGTAAATCTACAGCCATTTTTAGACTAATGAGAAAAAAACCTGGTCAAAAATTAAAAAAATATACTCCATGGAAATGTTTACTTAAAATGAGTTTACTTTACTTTAGTGAATTTCACTTCTGTATTTAATAAGCTTAAAGCTAGCTGTAATATCTTATTCAGACAAAGAATTGATTTTTTTTCTAGTGCAAAACTTGTTCTCCAAGATTATTGATCTTTTTTAGGTAACAAATAAGGAAAAAATGCACTTTTTAAACTTTTTATTTACTAAAATCTACGTTTGCAGTGCAATTGTGTAGCCTATATAATACACAGGTATATGCACTATACCAGGATTTCCGTATAACCCCTTAAAAATGCAAAGGAAACGTATCAACGCTGTTTTTGAGAGAACAATTAGATTTTGCAAACAAATGGTGGGGGACATTTTGTCATTTTTATCAGAAAACCAATGAAATCTAATCAAATGTATCATGTTTGCTCTGCTTTTGTAGGTTATTGCACTGGTGATCTGGCAACCCACGCCGCTTTGAGTGTGTGTGTGTGTATCTTTTATTTTGAGGAAAAGAATCTGCTAATGGGGTAAGCAAATTTTACTACATAAAACTATCCTGTAAATCTGCAGCCACTTTCAGACTGTAATGTTTAACATTTCAGAAAGTTGAATTCTGAAAAAAAATAAAAAATAAAATAAATAATAATAATAATAAAATAATATCTGCAAAATAATTCTCCTGTGAAATAAAAGTTTACTTAAAACAAGTCTTATTTTACTTAAATAAGCTGATTTACTTATATTTGCACACAACATTCAGTGATAGTGAGTTATAGAAGTTAGATGTAATATCTTAATCAGATAAAGTTACATATTAGTTCTTAAATTGAGATTATATATATATGTGTATATATATATATACACACACATATACCCTAGTAGTGCATTAACACTGCTTATTTGAGAGAACTTTCAGGGACAAATGAATCACGTGAGCTTTGTTTTTGTGGATTATTCCGCTGTTGGTCTGGCAACCCGTGCTGTTTTTGAATATCTATGAATCTGGGAGTGATGCGTTTAACATCGGTTCGGACAGAGACAACAGCGAAAATTGTGTATTTTTGTTTTTCAGATGAGGCAGAAAAAGAACGTAAAGCTCAACAGAAAACCTTACATACTGCAGCTTTAAAACCCTGGCTGTGACTCTGGCACAGACACATGCCTCTGACTGCAGCGTCGCACATTAACAGCCATATTTTTTTGCAGCACAATTAAACACATCGCCACCAGAGCAGCAGACGTAAAACAGAGACACGGTGTTTTCATAATGGAAACTTGTTGCGCCTCACGTGGGACGAACACAAACCAGTCCAGTCCAGTCGAACAGCGGGGGCCGAGGTGTAAATCATTTTTTAAGCTCCCGTGTCTGTCTGCGTGAAACGGCATCCACGCCATATTTCCTGCACGAAAAGTATGTTTTGACGGAGTTTGAGAAATAGTCTTATTTTGTTTTATTACACTGGAACCAAAGGTCTTTAAGGGGCCTTTAGAGTCCCGTCCTTGTCTGGACCTCGGCGTCCCGGACGAACGGGATGAGTAGACATGGCTTTTTCTCGAGACGTTCACAGTCGACACTCATTTATCTCTTTTATTAACTTTGCTGCAGCTTTGAACAATATACCAGATGCTTGTTGTGTTGCTTTTTTAGAAGATGTTCATTTCATGGATAGCAATGGAATAACGTGATTTGTTTCTTGACTCTTTATATCTGATTAACAGATGTGACATAACAATGCTGTCTAAACTGTACATCATAAGTGCTATAGTGGAGGAACTATTTAAACATTTAGCAGATTAAAAACAATTAAGATCGTCGACTGAAACTTGTCCTTAGTGTACGAAATGTGCAAAAGCTCTGTAAATAAATGAATTAGGATTTGAAATAAGTGTTTTACGCAGATGAACCTTGTTTTTGCAGTGCGTTTCCTTTTGTTTTCCTTTGTTTGACCCTGTCGGCCACCGTAGTTTTTCCCATAGTATGGCTTTGCAGTAATCCCTCAAACCATCTGTGACCTGATTGGCTTCAAGGAGACAAAACAAGACCATCATCTTCTTGAACGTCTTAGGTGTACAGTTTTCTGGAAGAAGTACCTTATTATTATTATTATTATTATTAGTAGTAATATTGTGTTATTTTGCCTCGGTTTACACTCGGAGCAGCATTTTACAGTTGTTTAAGCAAATCTTTACAAGTTAAATAGGCTGTAAAATGATTGTTGTCACAAAAGCAACACCACCTCATTTCAAATCTAATTTAAGTAGCAACACTGTGTCATGACAAAACATGGACAACGTCATTAAAAACCAAGTGTTTGAATGCACTTTTACATTCCACCGGTGCATCATTTGCGTGTTTGCCATTATTCTCGGCGTTGCCGCGGAACGTGCGAAGACTTGTCGCGTCTCCTGTAAGACGAGACGTTAATAGAGAGGTAACACGAGAGACAATGGGCGCAGCACACGGCCGTCCTCGCTTTCCAACCACAGGCATTTATGAATATAATGCGCACAGTGTTGGTTACATGTTCTTGTATCTTCCTGGAGGCCTGACCCTTTACCTCGGCCTGCCCCGTCATATCGGGTTAGGAGTTTCCACCGGTGACAGCTGTAAATGGTTCAGGGCTCTGCAGGATTTGTTTGTTTTCAGATCACACTGCAGGGACTCGCTGGACGAGAGACACACGTGTTGGCCTTTTTTGCGTCTCACGGTGATAAAACTGTAACCGTGAATGATGTCACTGTAAAGAAATCCGCTCTGCTCCGCGCTTCACTTGGCTCCCCGAGCGTACGGCGCTGCTGATCGGGGGCCGTCCAGGTATCCAGATGACGTGTCACTGTCTCAGTTAATTAGACTCGGGCCTGTGTTTTGAGCACTTTGACCCTGTCGCGGATTCATTTCCTGCGCCTGTTGTGTTTCTGCGTCTGCAGTTGAGTGGGGGGGGGGGTTCTGGCATAATTTGCGTTCTCACTTCCCAATCCCTCTCAGATGGTGGGGTGCTTTTCCTCGCTTTATGACCAAATAAATCTGACTGGTGCCAAATGAAGGGTGGGGGGGGAGAGGGGGTCGGGGGGGTGGGATTAAAATTCCCCGTTTGCTGTCTTGAGGAGCCCAGCTGCACTGCACTGTTTGTTTTCCACAGCTGCAGAGTCCAGCATTTTTTGCGAGGTGAGCCAAAGCAAAAAAAACAAAAAAAGGAAAAGGCACTTTTTTATTTTTATTGGCACGCGGCCCCTTATTCACTGAGTGATAATTGTGCCGTGGAATGAGAAGAGAGAACAGACGGGGTAAGATAGCGTCAATGTGCTCCAATTTACCCAGAGCGACACACGTCGTACAGTAGTCGCTCTCACATTTGAATTCTCGCCACTGTCTCTCTACGCACACGTCTGTAGATGTGACCGTGTTGGACCAGCAGCAGCAGCCGGCGTGAGACACCAAAGCGCATGAGTGACAACACAAATAGTGACTGTCTCGTCAACAAAAACAACAGGTCGACGACGACAGGTTCAGGGACAGGGACGGCGATGGGAACTCTTCATGGCGACGTGTGCGCTGCTTTGTCCGTCACGCTTAACGCTTAATTATATTTTCATTTTATTCATAAAAATGTTGATTTTTATGGCACATGTCATGCAGAGATGTAACACAAGGTGCTTTAAACATTCAATTTTTTTTAAAAAAAAGGAATAAAATAGAAATAAAAACAGGTCTAATTCATTTTTTAGAGTTACTAACAAAAGTTAGTAAGTAAAAACAACACGTCTCAGAAAACGCTCATTCAATCTAACGTTAGCAAGTTATATACATTTGTCTTCATATAACTTTGTCCTGATATTATAGAGGCAGCAAGGACTGAGATGATGTGACGACATGTTGTAAAACCAGTGAGAACTAATAGCCTGTGACTCCAGGGCTGCAGGATCTACATCTGTTTTTATGGCACAGATCATACAATTATTCATCCAAGGTGCTTTGAACAGTCGAGTTAAAACCAAAAAAAGCAATAAAAAAACAACAAAAACAACACATGTCACAACAAATATCTAATACGCAGCCACTTCTGCTCTGTCTCACGTGGCGAAATGAATGGACAGCCCTTGCCCTCCTTTGATCCGTATAGTGGTTACCACGGCAACCATGGCAGTAAATCACAAACACTCTAGTGTATGTGTGTGCAGTTTTAGACTCTGACGTTTGTTTAGACAAGAAATATGGGCGATGTTTGTCTGTGTGTATTAATCACATAACTGTCAGACTTGACAGGTGACTCAGCTCACTCACTGCTGGCACCAGTGGGTGCAGCTGCGACTCTGACACTGTTTGGATAAGAAATGCAAGGGAGCGGGAGCGTGTGCCCCTTTATTAGTATATAATTAAATAAAATAGGTCACAGTATAATTAAGCTATTGTACCGGCTGAGTTATATCAGTTGTAAGTTTAAAGCAGTTCTGTAAGTGGACTAGTACTGTCCGCTTCACAGTATCTGCACCAGCACTTCATTTTACTATTTTGTGACTCCAGGGCTGCAGGATCCAGATCTATAATAATTATAATTATTATTTTTTTGCTTTTGTCCTGCTTAAGTCATCAACCAGGACTGAGATGATATGACTACGTGTTTTAAAACCAGTCACAACTGATAACCTTTCTGTGTCTGTGACTCCAGGGCTGCAGGATCCAGATCTATGATTTTTATAATTATTTTCATTGCTTTTGTCATCCTATTTTGATTTTTAATTATAAAAATGTTTATTTTTACAGCCCATTCCATGCAAAGATGCAACACAAGGTGCTTTAAACAGTCAAATTATGAACCAAAAAGCAAGAAAACAGATAAAAGCAACAAAAACAGCAGGTCTAATAGTCTTAAAAACGGTCAACAAATTTATTTCAGTTAGTAACACAACTCAAATGAATTAACCGGCATATTGATTTGAATCATGAAAAACTTTATCTTATTGCACATTTCAGGGTTTTTTGTTTTTCTTAAACCAGTGAGAACTAATAACCTCTCTGTATCTGTGACTCCAGGGCTGCAGGATCCAGTTCTATGATTAATATAATTATAATTATTGCTATTAATATAATCCTTAGTGCTCACATGGCCATGAGTCAAAGTAATCACATATTTCTTAGTAGTGTTTGCTTTTGTAATTGTGCAAAAGTCACAAAATAGACATTTTTTCTTTTATTTTTGTTCATAAAAATGATCCACGTTATATTTAATATACTTTTATTATAGAATTTCTTTTTATTTTAAAAAACATTAGATTGCCTATAGGTTGTGCTGGAAAAAAAAAGGATATTTAACACTCTATATTACACATTCTTACAGCCTCTGATTATACGTTTTAATACAGTCATGTAAAAATGAGCCTAAATGCTCTGGGTTCTCAGGGATAATCAGAGATGGACAGTGTAGCTGTGGTAGATGTTCACACAGGGAGGAATGTGATGGAGAGAGCGACAGAGAGAGGTTTTGTTGCACTTAGGGATGAACACAGGAAGAAAATGTGGTGCAGCAGGTAAAACATGTCTGTGAGCAATATTATCTGAGCTGTGACTCCACTCAGGTAATTCTCCCTAAATGCCTTTGTGAATGTAAATGAGCAGGTTTTTTTTTCTTCATGAAAGCTCACACTGTCTCACCTGAATGTAATCACCGCAGCTCTGACCTTATACAGCAAAGGTCACCAAAGACTAGAGAAGGAGAGAGAGGGGGTGTGTCCTTCAGTCTCTCTCACTCTCCACCTCCTTAAAAAAGTCCTCGTCTCTCAATGATCCCAATTTCCAGTTCTGAGACATTTTAGATGCGTCTCATCACCATGACCCGGTTCCTCTAAATCAGCCGGTGCACAATTTACAAACAACAAAAACATGGCACCTGTTTTACCTCCTACACACACACACACACAAGAGGGTTTGCACAGCTTCAAATCTAAACTTAACCAGTTCCTCGGGAATGAGGTTTTGGTCTCCATGAGGACTACTGGTCATGAAAAGCTGCGCAGCATTCATGGTGAAGACACTCACAGACATAATGCATTCCCTCAAACCTTAACCTCACCCTTAACCTGACCTTAACCTAAACCTTAAAACCAGGTCTTAACACTCAAAAAAGCCTTTTAAGGTGGTGATAGAATGTAAGGATGAGCCAAATTGTCCTCACTCCCTGTTATTTGGTCCTCACAAAGATACCTATACAATAAAAACACACACCCACTGGTTTCCATGAATTCTGACAACATTCCATTGACTAACTCTAACTTAACCATAACTACTGGCCTGACTTTAACCCCGAACTTAACCCTAACCATACAACATGTCTTCATCTTAAAATATAATAATTTACGTGATGAGGACTTGCTTTTTGTCCCCATGAGGAAGACCATACGTCCCCAGTGAGGACACATAATTCATTCCCGAGCCCCTTACCCTATAAAAGTGACCTCAACTTCTACCCAAGTCATTTTCTGGTAAAAAAAAACCACTTGTACTTTTTACTCAAGTGTCCCCTTTAAGGTACTTTATACAAGACTGTGTGTGGTGAGGAAAGGGGGTGGAGAGGGAGTGGGGGGCTTCTTCTTCTTCTTCTTCTTGACTCCTGTTGTAGAGAAAGAGAGCGCCTGCACCTGCCCCGTATGTCAACAACAGTGTCTGCAGCAGACACTTAAAGAAGAAAGGTGGCTTTTCACACCAGCAGTCTTTTACTGAATCTGCGCGCTCTCCAAAGACAACAATGATCGCGCTGCTCCAGGCGGCTCCAGGCGGCTCCAGGCGGCTCCAGGCTGCTCCGGCTGCTCCGGCTGCACCGCAGCTCTTAGAGGCTCTACAGGCTTTGGACGCCTGGACTGTGTGGCCTCCAGATTATCTCCAGACTGAGCCCCTCTACATACGAGCTTATTGGACTTCCTCAGCGCCCTCTTGTTTTCCGTGGCTCTCGAGTTTCCAGGATGCTTTCTGACTGTCTGTTTTACACATAGACAGGATCCCTCTCCACCCCCACCCCCGCCCCCTATCCCCCCCGTGGGGGTTGTTAGGAGGTTACAGGGGGGTAGTGAAGAGGTCAGGGAGAAACTGTCAGTCTATTTCCCTTCTCTGGCCTTGGGAAACTGCACCACAAGTCTTTTGCATATTTTTAGCGTCCTTGCTGTGTGTGTGTGTGTGTGTGTGTGTGTGTGTGTGTGTCCACAGGAGGAGATAAAAATGATTCCCAGTCCACGAGGACTTTTGTTTTTCACATGGATTACTTATTATTAGTCGTTTTCCCGTCTTGTTTTTGTATTTTTTTCAACATTCTGTGTCTTCACACAAAGAAGAATAATGTCCACAGTCTGAAAGTCATCATCGTCTATATGTGCTGCTGTGTAAATCGTCCCCCCCCCCCCACCACCCTCCATAGAATTACTGCTGGTGATTGCCTCATACTTGAACGTCTACAGCTGTTGGTGTGTGTGTGTGTGCGTTCAGGTATTACTCATGTTGTGGGGACCGACATCTGACTACACAGTCCCCATCATGTAAATTAATTAAATTTAAAGTTTAACACCCATTTTTTTTTTGTGAATTTTATTTATTTATTTCAATCCCAATGACACGTGAATCTCAGATCCACTGTGTGATGATGAAATATCTCTGGAAATGAGTTAGAGGGTGAAGTGGCCCTTGCCCTTTAAATAACCCCTGAGAGCATAATTACACACCATTACCAACTCTTCTTCTTCTGATTTTATTTGGTAGTAACAAAGAAAGTTAAAAGGAAATGTAGTGGAGTCAAAGTAAAAGTTGCTGGAAGTATAAATAAAGTAAAGTACAGATATACGTAAATTAGTACAGTAACGGAGTATTTGTACTCCGCTACGTTCCAACGCCGCACACGCACGAGGTTGGATGTCACAAGACAGGGTTACACGGACAAAGACAAATCTACCATTTTCTTTTAATATCTCTGCAACAATCAGGGAGGCAGTGCTGAGTTAACACAGGGCCCACAGAGATGAAAACAATGGCTGGATTCTTCGTGGCTTGAAGATGGCTATGGGAAATGGCAGGGATGCCAGCGCTGATAAGTGACTGAGGGGCTCCAGTTACTTCCAGCTGTCTGCAGCCGTGCGTGCCTCCCTGCCTCCCTGCCTCCCTCTGCGGGAACGTATGGCTCACGCATCATGCAAAACCATTTTCGTTTGCTCGTAATGCTCGTAAAAAATAATAATAATGACAATAAGAAAAAAAGTCGGAGCGGACGTACTAAATAAAATCGACAGCCTCTCACTCGGGCATGAGTTTACATCACGGGAAGGAATCTCCAGTCCTCGGAGGAGGAGCGGCGCACATGCTCCCTCAGCTGAGAAAACACAGACAGTTAAAGACTGTGACCTTGTGAGTGATAATGTTAACTCGATCAATAAAAACCAGGGCAGCAGCACATGACAGGGGAAAAAAAAAAGCCTGGACGCAGCATCTGGAAAGAGTCTGAGGCCTCGTTCACACTTGTGGTGCTTTGACTTTATACAGTTGTAGCACAACTCGACTGTTTGGTGTCAGGCGGCCGCGTGACACTGCTGTGATGTGGTTTTATACGCAACACAAACACACAAACTAGTGACGCAGTAAAGCACTTGTTCTCGGTGTAACTGAATCGTTAGACTCTTCTGTGACCGATCCTGTTGTCGCTATCTAGAGAATTAACCGGCGCGTCACACTTATGTGACGTCAACTTCTCAGTTCTGTAATTCCTTAACGGTTGAATAACTGCCAGATTTTGAAAGTTGAAAGTTTGTTATCTTGGAAAAAAGGAAGCAGAAACACTCACTCATTGAAAATGTACAGGCATAAAATCGCTAAATACACCAGACTCCTCTGTTAAATATTGAGATTTTAGACATTACTTTGCTAAATGTTGGAGATCCACACAAATCGTTGAACTGATTCACAGTTCAGCATTGTTTGCTTTGATTCTTGTGTCGGACGTCGCACTCGCGACTCTTCCGGTGACGACACTCTCTGACCAATCAGGGGCCGCCAATCTGTTGATGTCACATTTTTAGTATCGGCTCAGCTCGCGTGAACTGTACAATGGAAAAGCGCCATAATTTACGACACCACAATCACTCTAATCAGGCTCCTGCAAGTCTTTGAAGCAATTTTACGCAGTCACTGCGCCACCTACTGGCAACAGGAAGTACATCGGAAGTGACACACATCATTTAATTTACAGAAACCTTGTGAAAAATTTGAACCCTAACCCAGGGACTCATACAAGGACAAACAAGCATTCACACTCACAACTATGGTCAATTTAGAGTGTCCAATTGACCTAATCCCCTAATCTGCATGTTTTTGGACTGTGGGAGGAAACTGGATAAACTTCAAAATACTGATAATCCAAGATCTAAATAACTAACAAACAAACAAATTGCTCCTACGTAGTCATTTCTATAGTATAATATTAGTGAGCATACTTGCTCATTTCAGTGTGAAAGAGGATTTACAGAGCTGAACACTGTAAAAAGTGTCCAGGAGGACCTGTTGCTGTCATCGTTGGCTGTCCTTGTTTATCCTTTTCCCTCCTCCTCCTCCTCCTTAAACCATAAAAACCAGATCTCCATATAGACCGCAAATTTTAAAAAAAAGTATATTTGTCTTGTAATTAAAATTGCAACAAGACAAATATAATAAAAACACACAAGCCCATAAAACATTAATAATGTTAAATCCAGTCTGTGTTTGGGGCTGTAAACCCAGATCCACTGAAAGCTCAGCGTCACGTTGCATTAGCGTCACCTCGGCACCGGCGAGGGCCCCTTCCTGTCCATTTGGAAAATATAAGCACATTTTCAAGCAGCACTCCAACAAGGAGAGAGTGCTTTGGCTGTCTTTGAAGTCCGCGGAAATAATGCTCCTTAAAAGCATCCTCTGCAATCCACAAAAACACCGACGACCGCGCTTTTCAGTCAAGAGCCGCGGAGCGAGGTCCTCCCTAACAAGAATGTAAATCCACACTGGAGGACCTGCTCACTTTTGATGTCTTCTAATGTCATCTACTCTTTTGCAGGAGCACACGGGGGTATTATGAGATTCACTCATTCATTTATGATTAGTGGTCGTCTGTGCGCTCTGACAGAAGCGTGTCCCACTTTCATGTGCTTTTTATTGTCATCCAACACTTTCCTGTCGTGAAACCAGGGGAGAAAAAACAAAAAAGATATGACAAATGCAACAAAACACCAGAGAGACGCAACAGGAATAAAACTTTTTGCAACAGCCTTTTATTTTCCCCTTTGCCTGCCTCAGTTTAGTGTTTCAGTTACACCCTTCGGGCTGTAAAAACTGTCATCTAATCATATCCTCGCACAGTCTTAAATGCCACATACGCCCAGAGCCGCGTGGAAAGGGGACCTTTCTGCGGATTAAAACGGATATGAGGTTATTTTTGTGAGATCCATGATTGCGCCCGAGACACTCCCGTCCATACTTAGCGTGATGACTGACTGAGGAGGTGAGGTAATATGGCAGCTGGGTGATGCAAACCACTTGTGTAGGTTGATCTGTTGTTTTTGTTACATGATGTCTGATGGTTCCCATACATGATGAAGAAGAAGAAGAAGAAGAAGAAGATGATTTGGAAACGTCCTAAAATGACTGTGTTAGAAGTTAAAGTCACCTTTTTAAGAATGTTACTTCAGTAAAAGTCAGTAAAAATGTTCTATAGACGTATACACTTCACGCTCTGGTTCTCAAAACTGTGGTATGTGTACCACCATTGGTACGCAAGCTTCCTCTGGTGGTACTTGGAGGAAAATCATAAATACTGTTCTTGTATAAAGAATCTAAAATCTAAAAAGACTTTACCAGAAAGTCACAATTTTTTTATAATACTACTTAAGTAAAAGTCTTAAAGTATATGACATTTACTGTACTTAAATATCAAAAGTCATTTTTCTGATATAAAATGTATTTACGCTAAGTAAATGACATTTAAGTCGCTTTTCCACTGCACGGCCCCGCCACGCCTCGCCTCGCCTCGGCTCGACGCGGTTTGGTTGGTTTTCCATGACTTCATAGCTCCTCCTCAACATGGGCGGAGTCACCATAGCACGACATCATCTGTGTGAAACTGCCGTGACGTTATTTTATACGCGACACAAACAAACGAGTGACTTGTTTTCAGTGTAACTGAATCATTAGAATCAGTTGGTTAAAAAAGATTTGTTCACAGAATCGTTCAGTACTTCCTGACTGACTGAACGCTGGGTTCTGATTTGTCCCACGATCGCCTGTCGCTAAGTACACCAGACTCCTCTGTTAGATTTGAGACTTTTCCTTTGCTAAATATTTAAATATTATAAAAATTTCAGTTGCTATGGTTACTGTTAGTCAGCAGCAGCTTCAAGTTAGCGGGAGGAGCTAACGTGTAGTTGCGCTACAACAGCCACAACCACAACACTGTGTTTTTGTGTCACACCCTGGGGGTGTGGTTAAATGGTTTCCTCCTAGGTTTGGTTTTCCACGACAAAAATACAGTAGTACCTACTCAATGTGGGCGGAGTCATCCCTGCACGGCTGCATGAAAACTGCTGTGACTTTGTGTTACACACACACACACACACGCACAAACGAGTGACTAGTGACTTGTAAAGCAGTTGTTTTCAGTTCATTAGAATTGAGAGACAAAAATGAACAATAATTGTCCACATATTAAGGACGTTTTGAGCCTTTATTTGCACAAATAAAAAGTTGTATTAATGTGGTAATCTGACACAGAATGTGCAGTGGTAAGGAATGTTTTCTTGTTTATATTACGTCTGTAGCCTTGGGGCAAAAAAGGTACAACCTTGTTCCTAAATTTGGATTTAATTCACGTTGTAGCCTTTCTGAGAGTAATTTACGGCATTGTACGAGTGAGAGAACCTTTGGCGTACAGAAATGTCCTCATATCTTTGTGAGTGTGAGGTAGTCTCTGCTTCCAAATTCTAAAAACCTAATGGAGACGTTGTGGATTAGCGAACGTACCCGAGTGTGGTTTCGCTTCAAAGACGATCAGGTGATACGTGAATCTGCTGAAGTGAGACGGACGCAGCGGCAGAAGCAGGAGTGTGATCTGACACGAGTTTAACACGTTTTATTAGAGGGACTTGACAGGTTAGGTTTGGCCTAAAAAAAAGAATAAAAGACGTGTTGGGAACAGAGCAGCAGATCAGAGAGAAGACTGAGGTGGAAGTGAAAGTGTGAGGCGAAAACGTAACGAGGAGATGGGAATTACTGCTGAATTAAGCACCGCTTTGATTGGGAAGCGATTGACCGACGGTTGGCGAAACATGAAAGGACGACCTTGAATTCTCCAAAGCGAGTATGGATTGGTGCTTTCTCTGCACACACACACACACACACACACACAAGCACGTGTGTGCTCTGACACACAGGAGTGCTCCCATCTCTGCAGTTTTTCCTTCTCAACACACAGTCACGTACGACAAGCCAGAGTTGAGAGAGCAACTTCAAAGTGAGGCAGATGCAGCGACAGCATCCTCTGAATAAATTTTCTGGCCACCAGTCGATCTGCCCCCGGGCTAAGATTGTGGCTGTTCACAATCTCTCTCCTGACCCCCAATCAACTCCAGCTCCGCTCAAAAAAACCCAGCTCCCCCCGATCCTGCTCTAACAAGACAGTCAGAGGCAGAGAGAGAGAAATGGAACCTGTGCAAATAAAAGGGAGAAAAAACATTTAGCTCACGACGTTCATTTTCGTCCAAAAATTTGGTTGTGATGTATGTTATTTTTTCAATGTAGTGCAGCTGTGGTGGTAATGGTAATAATGATAAATAAATCAGTGTTTCAGGGACTTGAAATCTATCAGGCAGGGATCGTGAATGCATGATTCTGTCGGCTGGATTCTGGATTTAAAAAGCCAAAAATAAATAAAAAATGGAATACTTATCTATAATATGTTTTTAATAAATACATATAATTGCAATTATTTTTAACATTTCACCCAGTGACTCCATACGTAGAGATAATAATAAAGAAGTAGTAGAAAACTATTAAAGTGTTCAGAAAATACAGCAGAAATTGAAGGTAAAAATAATTATACTTTTTCACAAGTGTACAATCACATTTTCTGATTGTATGAATTGCTGTTTTTCATTACTCCAAAATGAGCCTTTAAAAAAAAAAGAGCCTTTAATATTTATACGAGGAGGCGGGGTCTATGGGGGGTGGAGCCTGTTTTTACAGTAGCCCACAATGGACAAACTAGACTAAGTATCTTTTGAGTTTTTAATGCGTACTGAAGGCTACAGCACATTTGTGTTTAACTTTACTAATTCATGTTGGTAAATCTTACATACTTTTACCTTTAAAGAAATCAACAATTATTTAATATTTGAGTTAGAACATTGTGTACTTCTGAACTGTCCAGGATTATTTTTTTGTAGATGTAATTTAAAAGTTGGTAAATGTAAATGTTATTAATGTAATAAAAGTGGGGATTGAGCGTGTGAACAGAATTTATAAATGATAAATGAAGTCAGGTTGTTTGCCTGGTTTATGGGATTTTAAGTCTCTAAAACGCTGTCAATTTTAAATCCTAATCGTCCATGATTGTTTTTGTAAAAGTTGTGTCCCTTTCATCATTCATATTAACAGTATTTGTTCAATAATTCCTAAAAAGTACATTTATACCATCAGATACTGTAATTACTGTATATTCTTAAAGAAAACACAGATTAACTGTACACCACTTGTACTCCTTACCATGACTTATTGTCTTTACTACCTGACAATACTTGTTCTTCCAAAATCCCAAACTTAATAAGTTTAAGGTGTAAAATTTAAGTAAATTAGGGGTCTTAAACTAATGGCTTGTGGGCCACATGCAGCCCTCTAATGAATTTCATGGGGCCCACTGATATAGTATCGGTCTATTTTTTGTTATTTATAGATTAATTTTGCATCATTTGGTGCAATATCTCTTTTCTGTCTTTTGTAATATTCTCTAATCATGCTGCTAATTTTTCCTCATGTACAGTATATACTATCGTGTGTTTTTAAATGACAGCATTTTCATTGTTATTTATGTTATTGTTATGTTATTTATGGTATTGTGTATCTCGTTCATCTGTAGCAGAGTCACAATAATCCTCTTGAATCTTTAATCTGTGTTTATTGTAACGTCCTCATGTAAACATCCTGTTTATTACAGTATTTATGTTCCTTTTTCTTATTCTTATTTTATCACGTTTAGTACTTGAATGGATGAATGGATGAAAACTCTCCAAAAGTCCATGTGTACAGTACAACAACAGTAAATAATCTAATCTAATCTGATGTAATATAATTTAAATTTTACATCACATTTGGACCATAGATGCTCATTGACCCCGGGGTCATTTGAAGTAAATGTTGAGCGTCTTCAGTCGAGCTTTGATGCTCAAGCAACACTTTCTATATTTTGTGTTTTCTTTCTTTTTCTGGGCATAATAATAATTTGACTTTATTCGTCTCAGTTGTGTTACATTTCCAGCTCAGTGGGAACATAATTAAAGCCAGTGGTGTTAAAAATTGTGTGAAAAATGAAAATGTTCCGTATTTAAGAGACATTTGTGTCCAACAACTGCCTCGGCGTGTCATTACTATTATTATTTTTAACTGTGTTGACTTGTTTTAATATTTGATTTGAGTCTTTATTAATCATTTATCAGGCTATGGTGCCTGAGCAATGAATAATTGTAATTGCGCCTGCTGGGACCCGCGCGGTCTATTACACGTGTGACATGTGATGTGTTTGGAGGAGAGACACACGCTGCTGCTGCTGCTGCTGCTGCTGCTGCTGCTGCTGCTGATGCTGCTGCTGCTGCTGCTGCTGTTGCTGCTGCTTCACGCTGTTTTGTGTCAGTTTGCTGCAAAAAACTAAAAATAATACGCTGGAGTTTTAAAGTCAAACCAAAGATTTTTAGTGTCATGAATTTGGACAAAGAAAAAAAAATCGAGCTTGAGCATCGCACATCATTTGGAAAAAAGTGCACACGGCGCTCTCTGCATATTGTATCATCGCCCAGAAAAACAATGATGTGCTGCCCTGAGGGCAAATATCCACCTATAAGTGTGTGTATGAGTGTGTGTGTGTGCGTGTGTGCGAAAACCCACAATTTTAACTACCCTGCATTCAGTATGAAGATGTGGCATGCAGCCTACACATGTTGCCTTTAACTGCATACAAATACACACAATGATGTGCCGTGCACACACACACACACACACACACACACATGCACACACGTGGGAGGAGTGGGGATCTAATGAGGCCCGTGGAGACACTGCTGAATTGTCAGTCAACCCTCAGCCTGCTGACATGCAGTCGACAGCATCAGTGGCTTCTTTTCCTAAAAACCGTGGAAGGCTGTCGACTTGCATCACAAGTCAAGAAAAGTCTGAGCGTCCAGCAGAAGACAAGATGGAGTAATACGGAAGCGTATCGCATTCACCTAAAAAAATCATTTTTAAAAAGGCTGTTTTTGAAGAGATTTCTTTTTTAGGGTCCGTATGTATGACCTCGCCTCGCCTCGGCACGGTTAAGTTGTGTGTCCACTAGCATAGTACCTGGTCCCAGGTGATTGGTCAGTGCCGTCACAGGAAGAGATCCTAAAAACGTGGGTTAATCTCCAACAATTACCAGGGAAATGTCTAAAATTGCAATATTTAACAGAAAAGTCTGGTGTATTTAGGGACAAACATCGCAATCACCAGCAGATCCGAGTGTTCTTTTCCGTCTGAACAACAAAGTCGACAAACTAATAACAATTCCATTAATATGACTTAAAGAGAGGAGAATCTCCTAATGTTCCAAATGTACTTACATACATCACCAATCATCATCAAAAATTCAGATTGATTCATCCAAAAAAAAAAAATAGAGACAGGAAGTTGCTAACAGGACGACAAACTTCAAAATAAACTCACGCCCGATGAATATAAAACATAAAAAAATAAGTGTTACGTAAAAAATGTTTTCTCTCAAGTCCCTTACCATTTCCAAACACGGCGGGAAACTACAGTGGCCTTCACAGACCAGAAAAGATGTAAACACTCTCTGTCGTTTCCTTAGCATTTCATAGGCGTCCAACAAATGTGCTTTATTTTAAAGCACTGGGTAATATATTCATACAGTCAGGTGACGTACACTTACGGAAAATGAAGTATAATTCAAATAATTTCACCCGAATTTGACACACTGGACCTTTAACATGATTGTTTGGGTTTTTTCCACATTAAAATGTTCACTAAAAATATAGCAACATGTTTTTGTCGCATTAGAACATTTCGTGTTTATGTAAGTACATTTTTTCTACAGTGCTATTTTTCTACTCTTAGTAGTACTTTTCTTTTACATAGGTCACATAGTATTTTGTGTACGTCTATATTTTTATATTCTACTATTTCCATTCTCTTCTCTGCCACAATTTCAGTGTACGATGCCTGCGTACAGCGACAATAAAGGGCTCTTTATCTCGACTCGTTTTCTGCCAATAAACATTTTTAATGCATGTTTTTAAAGGCACAACACAGAACTGTGTGCGGTTTACGCCACATAATCAAAGACATGAAAATTTGTTCTTCCACGACTGCGAGCTAAATCTGTCCCTGAGAGCGAGAGAGAGAGAGAGAGAGAGCCACGCTTGTCGTGGGTGTCCTGAGTGTTGTTGTGCCTACAGTTGTGCCATAATAGGCCACAGTTATCCCAGGTGTAATTGAGCTTTATCTTTCCCAGCGTATTGTTTCAGGACATGCAGACATGCAATTTACATGGCAGCGTGTAATTAGGACTTTCTCGCTGGCCTGTCATTTTCACACAGAGGCAGCCAGTGTGGTCTGTAAGTGCTCGCCCCGACAACTCTGGCGACACAGGGCGAGTCACATGGTACGGAACGCTGTTATCGTGCATCGCGATAAAACGCACCCGTCATAAGTTTTGATCGTGGTGAAAAGCATTAATGTCGAGCTCGCCAACGTACAGCCTGGGTGATTTATTTTTGAAGTGCCACAAAATTAAGTCGGTATTGTTCCAAGGACGCCATTGTTTACAATGCTGTTATTTAAAGATACAGTATGTAACATGTAGCTAAATGTATTTATGAATCTATGTAGCCTTCAGTCAGCATCAGAACTCAAAATGGTCTTTCAGGGGTAAATAAACTCATGTAAAACTACGTATAATTATTACATCTTCAACTGTTTCTGACCTTTCTGACCTTTAAAATTCTTGTTTTTCCACATAAAACATGTAGTGTGTTCACTCAGTGACATGTTTTTGTTACTGGAATTAATTTTTTGTAACATCACCAACATGTTTTTGTAACTTTAGTTCTCTGTGCTGACTGGAGCCTGAAATGCTTACAAAAGAGGGCGCTATAGAGCCCATGTGTCACCCTGCCCAAGAGCATGTGAGATATTTCAAATCTGTGTGCGAATCTGACTTTCCGACAGACATGGTCATCTTCCGGTTTGGTCGAAATTAAAAATGAAGGCATGCACTTGAGGATGAGGGTTTTAAATCCAGCAAGTTTTGTTAAAATCAACACATTTTTGTTTTATTACGGCTTTCAATTGTGGGGTGTTATTGAGCCATATATATATATATATATATATATATATGATTATATGAAACGATAACATTTTAGAAACCTCATCAGATCTGATCATTCGGGCACATTCAAGCTTTCAAAGAAAATGTTGTTCTTAAGCAATTTTCAGTCACTGTGCCACCTACTGGCAACAGGAAGTACATACATATCGGATCACAACCCGTTCAGTGGTATTTCAGTTTAAGTTTAGTGACTTTTTTAGTCAAGTTTCTGGGAACAAAAATGCAGACATTTAAATAATTAATGAATAGTGTGTTAGGGCCAAACTGAAGAGAAAAAATAATTAATCTTTTGAGAATAAAGTCAGAATAATCTGAGAATAAAGATGTAATATTATAACATAATATCCCGACTTTATTCTCAGAATATTTCGACTTTATTCTCATGTTACAATGTTACGACCCTATTCTGATAATGTTACAATGTTACGACTTTATTCTCATAACATTAAGACTTTATTCTCATAATGTTACAAAGTTACGACTTTATTCTCATAACGTTAGGACTTTATTCTCATAATGTTACAATGTTACGACTTTATTCTCATAATGTTACAAAGTTACAACTTTATTCTCATAATGTTACGACTTTATTTTCATAACGTTAGGACTTTATTCTCATAATGTTACAAAGTTACGACTTTATTCTCATAATGTTAGGACTTTATCCTCAAAAGATTAAAAAGGTATTTCTTCAGTTTGGCCCTAATATACTCTGTAGTAGAATAATAATCAGTCAATGCTGATGATTTTTCTTATTTTATTTTTATGTCAAATATCGGCTGATGTGAACTGTATGAATCATGTGTGAGTGTGTGTGAGTGAGTGTGTGTGTGTGTGTTAAAGGGTTAAAGGACATGGCGGTGAGTGAAGTGTCGTTTTTCAGCACTGACTCCTCCTCCTCTCCTCCCTCTCTCCTCCTCCCTCTCCTCCCTCCTCCCGCCTCCTCCTCCTCGGACTGGCTGCGCTTTTCTTCCACTTGAACAACCAAGTAGTTTTTACTGGGCACATTCCCCGGCAGCAATGTGGAGGGAAAGGGCGACCACGTTCAGCTGAAGAAGAAAAGAAGAAGAAGAAGAAGAAGAAAAATCATCGTCGCGTCCGGGTTTTTGTTCTTTCTGTTTTTGTTGATTCTTTTTGAATTTTTCTTCTTTTTTCAATCTTACGTGGAAACAAACACGCTCGAATCGCTTGAATTAAACTTGTTGTTGTTTTTGGACGGTTACTCACAGTTCATATGACTGTTACAGTTCATTGTGGATGTTAAAGGAGATGAAACCGGACGTGTTTCTCTTTCCTTGACTCACCGTTTTCTGCTGTTTGTGGTTTTGGACTTGAGTTGAGTTTTTTTGGTTTGTTTTTTTTCCGGGGGTTTGGAGTTGAGTGCAAGGAGCAGGACAGACTCCTCATTCCTCAGGGAGACACAAGTTTGTCCTCAAGCTGCGGAGGAGCAGAGCAGGAGCAGAGCAGGAGGAGGAGGCGAAACTAAGTTGCCAAGTTGCTGCGCATCCGGTCACTCAAATTCCCTCAAGTTTGCAACTTTTATCTGTGGATTATATTGTTATTTTCTTTTTGGAGGGTGGTGGTCACGATGGCGCACAGGATCCGTGGATGAACTGCGGAGTTTTTGAAGCATGAACATTTCCTTGTAGTTGGTCTTTTGTGGACTACACCGATCTGATATTTCCAAAGAAAGGACGAGAGAGAGAGAGAGAAACGAGTCAACTGTTGTTGTTGCAGCGACAGTTTTCCTTTCAGTTTTTTTATTATTATTATTGATATAACGCGTCCACTGGTGTTGTTGCCAAAATGCCACAGCTGAACGGAGGCGGTGGGGACGACCTGGGGGCCAACGATGAGATGATTTCGTTTAAAGACGAAGGGGAACAGGAGGAGAAGATCTCGGAGAACGTGTCCGCGGAGAGAGACTTGGACGATGTGAAGTCGTCCCTGGTGAACGAGTCGGAAAACAACAGCAGCTCCTCAGACTCGGAGGTAAAACAAACAAAAACACGCGTTTTTACGACATTATAAAGTGACATAAAAGAGCGTAAACCACCGCCAAGTCGCCTTTAAACAACAAATCCCCATTGAGAACAAAAAATCCACTTTTTAAAGTAGTCAAATACACTCTTAAACAATGGTAAATTTAACTATTTAACTGTAATTTTAACATTCTCAAGTTAATCAGAAATGGTGTTTAATTGACCCATTTTGCGTTAATTAAACGCGATTTTAGACTATTTTAACGCTAAAGTAGTCAAATACACTCTGAAACAATGGTAAATTTAACTGTTTTAGTGTAACTTTAACATTTAATCTGTTGAACGTGACACTAGTCTAGAGTTAAATTGACGCATTTCGAGTTACTTAAACACATATAGCACATTTAAAGTTGTCCAATTTAGCACCAATTACAATTTAGGACCACATACCCCTGAAACTGTTAAATGTAACTATTTTAGGGCAACTTTAACCATAAAAGAGTTAAACATAACACTAGTCTTGAGTTAGTCAGAAATTGTGTTAAATTGACTGTTTTAGTGACTTAAACAGTGTAAGAATTAAAACAAAAACTAATTCAGTTGTCCAATTTAACACCAATTCCAGTTTTTACCAAATACCTCTGAAAGTGTGTTACATTTAACTATTTTAGTGTGACTAAAATAAACTAAAAGAGTTAAACGTGACACTGTTCTGGGGTTAATCTGTATTAGCGTTAAATTGGCCTGTTTCAAGTCATTTAAACACTGTAAAATTGACGGTGTACCTTTGCTACAGTGTCAACAAAACAACAACAAAAACATAACTGAATCTTGTGTCATAAGCTACTCTGTAGATTTAGCTTGTTTTAAAGTTACTAATTCCAATTTAGAACCAAATACACTCCATGTTTGTTAAATTTGGTCCTAATAGCACATTTTTGGTTTTGGTGTAACTTGAACTCTGCGACATTTAAAGCCCCTCCTTTTACTTTTTTTTATTTTTTATTTGGAGTTGTCCCACTCTCAAAAAAGACAAACAAACTTGGCGGAGGTAAGAATGTTCCACTTCCACCAAAGTGAACAAAGATGTGATTTATTTCATGTTGAATGGTGAAAGTTTCAATAGTTTTTTCTTTCTTTCTTGCTTGCTTTCTTTCTTTCTCCCCTCCTCTCCTTGTGTCAGCAAGCAGAGAGGCGCCCCCAAACCAGAGCCGACTCAGACAGTTATGAGAAAACCAGAGACTATTTCAGTGAAGGTAACTAAAAATAAATAAATAAACTGAACTCACACTGAAGGAAGAAAGTGGTTGACTGAAGTAACTTTTGAAAAATACCAAGTTGTATGGAATCACTTCGATACAACGTGTTGAATTATCTAAATAAATGTTACTTTCTCAACCATTTTTTTCCACTTTCAGTGTGGGTCATTTGTACAAAACGTTGCTTGTGTTTGTGTTTTAACTCGTAATAACTTACTTTATGTCCCTCGCAGCTCTGAGGAGGCAGCAAGACGGTGGCTTTTTTAAGAGTCCTCACTATCCCGGCTACCCGTTCCTCATGATTCCTGACCTCACCAACCCCTACCTATCCAACGGTTCGCTGTCTCCCACTGCCAGAACGGTATGTGTCGCTGTGGACATGCATGCATGTGTGTCTCTCTGTCTGTGTGTCTCTCTTTGCTTTCCTTTCTGTATTCACTTGCACTCAGGAAAGGGAGAAAAAAAGAGAAAGAACTTTGGCTGTGTTTAAAAGTTCCCTGTGCACTGACAGGCCGCCGCCATATTCCCTCTGAGTGGCCTCTCAAGAAGTACTAACTACTTCTTTGTTCTTTTTTTTGGGGATATAAATTTCTCCGTGCCACCCACCCCCGTCGACAGGACTCGCGTTTGACAGCCGTCTCATTCCAACTCAAAGTCCACACACAGGATTAATCACAGAAAACACACCACGGGTTTAATTATACACTTCATTGTGATTGTACGTATTTTTTGAGAAAGCTTGAGTTTTTATCTCATGTCTAGCAGTTACTCCCTCCCTGTTTTCAAGGAAGTGTTTTTGTGGTTGTTGTGTGTATATTTTGGACGCGTCTGCAGAAAAATGGAGGGGAACGCGGCGGCGTTTGCCGGAGTCACAGCGATGTACACTCACCCTGCTTTGACATTCACATGGGAGGCATTTCCCCCTGCTGTATTCATAACAGCCATGAAGCGCATGCTGTACACATGTGACTGACACTGCGATTTATCTGGCAGATTATGCGCCTGCAAGTTGATTTGCAATCGTTTTATTCTATATTTTCTTAAAATGATGGACATTATGTCTATATTCTAATGCAGTGGTTCTCAAACTGTGGCTCATGTACCAACAGTGATACACAAGATTCCTGTGGTGGTACTCGGAGCAAAATCAGAAATACTGTTCTACTCAGAGTAGAGTGCGTAAAAAATTCAATAAATAGCAGTAAAAAGAATAATAAATTGAACAATAATAATAATTGGAGTCACCTTATCTTATACTACATCGTATACTAGCATGTGAAGTATAAGTACAAGTTAAAACAACTGTTTTAATGCAAGTTTGAGATATATAGTGCAAGAAATGATCAAAACCAGTGATGAGTGAAGTAATAATACACACAGAAAAGGTAAAAAAATCACCGTTAAAACACGATCTGACTCTGAAATGGGCTGAAAATCAAGTACTGTGAAAATACGCTGTGTCATAATTACTATATAAAGCCTCTTTCACTCTAAAGTAGCGCGTTTATAACCCGGTTTCTCTTTAAAAGTTAAAAGTTATCTCGACATACATCGATGCTAACCGCTTGGAAGATGAATGACTCCTGCGGTCTTGTGATAAAGTCGCATTTCTGGCAAAAACAGAGCGGACAAAAGAGGAAATTAGCGTGTTTACCTGGGTTTTATGTTCCCACTGACGCAGATCACAATCAAAGCTGATACGAATCTGCGTCATTCGACACCCGAGTGAAATAAAAACCTGTTTAAACACAGGGTTTTTTTGGCCAGTGAGGATCGGGATGCTATAACTGATGTATCTTAAAATGCAGTCAATGTGATTTGGTAATTGTTTTGATTTATTTGGTCTGATTTGTTGAATTCTGATCTGTTTTGAATCAGAATTGCACGGCGTGGCTGGTAAACGTCAACGCCGATTTCAAAGCTAGTTGTTGTTGTTGTTGTTGATGATTCATTCACTTGTTACGTGGTTGCGTCACAGTTGTTGCCATGGTTTGTTTACCGTGCCGTAAACCTTTATTTTCCCACTCATGACTAAAACTTACCACATTTAATGCGGATGATGACGACGGCGAGTTAGAGAACTGGATTCACACCAGTTCGAGTGATGATGTCAACAAAGGAAGGGAGGATTAAAAACAAATGTGCATCAGTATCTGGACTGAAATGTGGGACTCTGCAAACTTCCTTGAAATAATTCCTGCTTCTCTGAGCTCATCCATCCCCCAATGCATGTCATCCCAAAAAGAAAACTTTCGTTAAGGCCTGGCAGGCATGTGACTGAAAAGGCCAGCCCTCCTCCTCCCCCTCTTTTCTCTCTCTTTTCACTGTTCCGAGCCCACTCCCCCTCTCCTCCCCGTTATCTTCCATTCAATTAGAAAGGCGTTAGTTGACCATTGTTATTCTGAGCAGCCTTGATGGCTTCATTGGAGGTCTCCATTGGGGCTCATTAACTAAATGGCTCCTCTTCTCAAACTCAGTTGATGCATATCTCTGCGTCTGCGACTGCCAGAAGAGTTTCCCCCCCCTCTTCAAAACAACAAAATACTTTGTGTTTTTGTGCAGACAACTTAAGGAGATGTTATTGGTTTAATGAGGAAACAAAAGTCATAGTTATTGGGTTATTTAGGAAAAGCTAGATTTATCTTTTTACTGTTATCACAATTTTTGAGTCCCCAACTTTACAGATATCAGCGTGATATAAAGTTTTAAAGTACATTCACCACATAGCTATAACAGCCTATTTAAGTTCCGACAGGATATTAAATATTCTGCTTGTGTAAAGTAGTAAATAACAGCTGTGATATTTAGGGTTTCTTTTCCGATAACCAATCCAGTCATTTTAAACAGTATTGGCCAGTTATCGATGCTTAAAAAATTAGTTTTTTTTATCCGAACATGACAAAAATAACATAATAGAATACATAGAATGCAAAATAACTACATATAAGTAATGGCACTATTTATTTAATCAAACAAAATAATACAATTTCTGCGATTTAAAGGGAAAAGAATAAAGTAATAAACTTTTCTAGCTCTATTTCTGCTATTTTTCTGTCTTTTTAAATCAAAAAGACAAATAAACTGCAAATTGAGCCAAAATGGGATTCTGTACCTATTTCAGTCACTGCATTAGTTTCTCCACACTCACAGCTTTTATTATAACATTCTTTCATTAAAATACATAGTAGTTAATATTTTGACGACGTCTCACAAACTACAGCTTGCCTTGAAATGATTATATCCCAATTTAAATCACAATTAATGTGCGTAACACGTGTAATAACATTTCCCTTTTATAATAATCGGAGTGCTGCATCTTTATGTATCATTCCTTGTCTTTGTGTTTGTGCGTATATTAGAAAAAGCGCCTCTCACTTCCTTGTGCCGTTTGTCCGGAGAAACGAGGCTGAAAACTAAAACCGCAACAAATAATTAGAGAGGATTTGAATTTTTTTGGGAGGTATAATCCTCTGTCGCAGGAACAAAAAGGAACGAGGTCAATGGGACAGGGGTGAGCTGACGGTGTCAATCATCGCCGTGGCAGAGAACAAACAGGCAAACAATGGCTGGCATACTTAACAGATGTCTCCAACTCCCCGTGCTCAGCGCTCCAGTGCGACTGCAGTGCGTTTGATTGATGGCAGGTTTGACTTAGTACCTACTTAGGCCTGAAGTCAGGGGTTGGTTTGTTTACACCTGTGGAGGAAGCTGAATACAGTCAGATTTACTGGAGGATGTTTACCGGTGCCTTGCAGCCACAACTTAGTGGAACTAATCAGCTGAGCTGCAGCTGCATTTATTATGAATGTTAGCAGCGTTCTGTGGGATATGTGCTGATGGGTTTGTGAGATAAAAATTGCCCCACGGGTAAAGCTAACTTGTGTTGTCACCTCTCTCTCCCTCTCCCTCTCCCTGCTGTCTTGAAATACAACCCGTCCGCCCGCAAACAGTTTTATTACCTCAGCCGAGGAGGTTACGCTTTTACACATGTTTGTCTGTGAGCTGCATAAATCAAAACGTTCAATGAAATCAGGGCCGGACAATAATTCAATAAACCTTGATGCAGATAAACAGGTTCAACGCAGAGGGGTGCAATATTTACGGACCGTGCAAACACACTTTTAGACACAGCAGCTAATTACTGGGAATGTTTGGCCTCAGGTTTGTGAAAGAAAGAAGCTGAAAATCACAATTAACTTCTCACTTAATTCAATTAAATCGTGTTTTATTGTGATAATTAACTATGTCCATCAGCTGTAGATAACATTTTCCATGGATATACCGTAGGTTGTGGCAGAAGGAAGAAACGACACCAATATCACAACCCACGATTATCTACTAGGAATGTACGATATTGGACTTTTGGCCGATATCCCTGCGCCCAACTGCAGAGGTCATTCATTCTCTAATAGTGAAATTAACTTAATATTTTGCCTACTAATGTCGCAGCAGATGTAGATATACATTTTTTTCATTGAGCAAAATTGAATTATATTATAAAATGATAGTTATAATAGCATAGAAGTCGAGGAGGTATGAGCCTATTTCACCTACTGTTGTAATCATTAGTCATATCTTGACGGTTTTGCAGATATCCGACACATTTTAAAGCTAATATCTGCAGATACCGATATTGTGCCGATAATATCATGCATCTCTAAGTATCTGCCATTACTTATTAATTTAAGTTTTGTTTTTTTACCTCTTAAACTGTTAATAAGACATTTGTGCTGATGGATTTACCACCTACTTATAACTAGCCATTTCAAAAACAGAATAGCAGACACAAGACGGTAGAGATTGTATCGTACTTTACTTTTTTCCAGATATATACTGTAGATATCAGACCTGGCGATTTTTACCAGTGTCGGTCCGTTACCCAGAGTTGTAAGAAAGAAATGATCACATTTTGGTGTGCAGAGATATGCAGACGACAGCGTTCTCTACTTATATCGTGTCTTCTGACTTACGGGGCTTGTTAATGTCGGATATACGTAATGACTAAACCCCCTCTGTCAATCATAGCCCCCCCTTTTTGTAAGAGAAAACTCGGAAAAAAGAAGCACTAAATATGATATAAAAGCTACACTGAATGTGAAAAGAGACGTCTGCTTCCTCTGTCATGTGACGCTTAAGTTGTTTAAAACAGGCAAATAACAACTAGACAGATATTGGTATATCAGACACAAGAAATTGGTATCAATTCATCCCTATTTCATAGATTATGTGATACATGCAATATATACATGTATTTAAAACACTGTAGCATCAAGTTACTCGTCAGAAAATTGGCAATGGTTGGTAGAACAGTGTGTCTCTGTGCACATTTTCACATTTCGTCATTCTATTTACAATTCCCCCCTCCTATGTTCTGACAGCCTTTGTGTAAAGATTGAGTTATAATCATAAAAACTATGTGAATCAGTGAAAATGCATTCTGTGCATGCCAGTATATTTACAAGCGCGCACACTCGAATAATAGATACAAGATGTTGCACAAGAGTCGTCCTGAGGTGATTTCACCCTGCAATGTGCTACACGACCGAGGATTACAGGCCTGAACTTTAAAAATTTGGATGTGGCAACCCTATCATGAGCAATGAGAGACAGGCCTACATGGGATCAGCAGAGAGTTTCCCCCCCGGGGGCCAAGCATAACTGATTTAAAGCCTGCTCAGAGCTGACATTCCGCTGTAATCCACCGAGAGCTGAGGAGGAGGTTTTATGTTTGCAGAGATGTTCCACCAGACTTCTGCCTGCCGAGGACTGCCGAGCCAAACTGTGTGTTATTTTTCCCTCTCCCCCCCTAAAGACAAATCCAGCTCATTGTTTGTCGATTCATGGGTGTGATTGTCACCACATTCAGTACGTTTTTCATGCACAGTTTGTTATTTAATTGGACTACTGACCTTGCTCCGGCATACAAGCACAAGCAGAGAATCGTTTTATTGAATTTAGTGTGTCTGAAGTCGGCGGTAAGCAGAAAAAGAAGAATAAGGACACTCACTCAACGACTATTTTCATAACCGATTATTCTCTCGTATATCGAGTAATCGTTTGGCCCATAAAATGTCAGAAAATGTTGTTTCTCAAACCTGGAAAGGATGATGTTCTCAAATGTCTTGTTATGTCCAAAAACCAAAAATCACTTTTAATGATTTTTTTTGTTATATGGAGCAAAGACAAGCAGGAAATATTCACATTTAAGAAGCTGAAAAATCAGAAAACACTCAAAAAAGTTGACAATTCATTTTAGTAATTGTTTCAGCCCTACTTTGGACTTAACCGAGGACCAAATTTATGCGCTGACAGATTTAGCCTTAGGTTGGTGGATGGTAGGAAGACATGGAGCATGCTAACAGTTAGCCACCACCTAAATATGCGCTGTAATAAGTGAACAGGAAAACATGTTATGCTAAAAAGCTAAAAGAGGACAGTAGTTTGACTTAACTGTGCACTTAAATGTACAAAGTGTGGAACCAAAACCTGCTGTTTCTACAGATAATTGTGGAAAATGTTAAGGTAGAAGCACTAGCATGCGATGAATAGCACGTTCTGTGTCTTTTTGCGATCTGTGAACTTTAAAATATTTAATAACCACATTCCTTGTGGTGTGGGGCAAAGAAACCAGACACTATTCACATTAAAGAAGCTGAAATACTGTTTTTAATTCTTTATTAAACAACCAAACATTCGTTGCTGCCCGACTGTCAATGGAGTAAAACAAAAGTCACGCTAACATGTTAAGTAACAAGTATTTTAAAGGTCCTGTTTTGGCCTGTTTTTGTTATTTCTTCTGTGCCGTGTAAGCGTACTGACTGTTCCCGTGTGGATGGAGCGGTGCCAGATTAAATCCGCGAACACATCACCTCGCTTGACGCCACCTCCTGTCAGCCTCATCAGCACTTTGAGATAACTCTGTTAGTACATCATCACCGTCGCCACTAAAGGGTGAAATGCCTCTTGTGTGTGAGAGGTGGCATGTAAGCGAGAGCAAATATATCTTCATCAAATCCACAGTGGGGACACTCCGTCGCCGTGCTGAATAGAAAACGGTTTGAGATTGAAATATGAATTGGGGGAAAAAAACGCTCGTATGAGTCTGAACATGTCGGTGGCTACGACTGCATGCCTGTCTGACTTCTTTTTACCCCCCCCTCTTTCATTCTCTCTGCTGCGTTCGGTGCTTAAAAATGTGCAGACAAAGAAAAGTCAACACAGACATTGTCCCGCTGAATAAAAGGGCCTCTCCCTGCATAAGCAAAGCCTTGTTTGTGTTGAGGTGTCTTTTCATCAGGTGGCTCACTTGGAATTTCACTCACCTTGCAGCGCATGTGTGCGTATGTGCATCCATGCGACGCTCGCTGCAGGTTTGTGTGTAGAGGCTGGGAGTGTTGGGGTGGGGGGGGGCGGGGGGTGAGAGCAGGCAGGCGCTCAGGTGAAGCTGTGTGTGTGTGTGTGTGTGTGTGGATACTTGTGCAACAGAGGCAACAGTGTACAGTCTACAACGCTCAGTGTTGTACTGCCGAACGTCGGCGGGCAAATATTTTTTCAACCAAGCGCTGTGTCAACAGGGCGAACATTTTTTGACTGGGTTTATAGTTTTTAAAAGGATTTTTTTCTCTTCAAAGGCAAACACATCTACATCAAATTTAGTGGCACTGTCCAATTAGGCGCAGATTTCCAGCGACCACAGAAATGCTGTCCACCCATTCTCCCTCTCAGTCTGCACTGATAATGAACTCCATTGCTCAAGTTAAATTAAATTCAGCAACAAAAAAAAGTTTGAAAATATGAAATTAACCTCATTCTGACCAAAAAAAAGACATTTAAATTGATTGCACTCGAGCGGCGTAATGATTTTTTCGATGATTCGAGCATCACGGCGATTACCTTCATCGTTTACGATCAAAGTCAGGTGTGATTACTGAACGCAAACCACAGCGCTGTATAGCAGTAATTTCATATTTTCTGATGTTCCACTCAACGTGTCGCTGCACGCAACCGAATACATATATCACTCTACACGTCACCATTCAAACCACAAGTGTGACTCATCCTGAGCTTCGTGCAGAGTCTTTCCAAAGCTTTATTTCACACACGGGGACAGCTCAGTGTGCTTTATATAAAAATAACGCATTAAAACACACAATTTGATCAATTATTATAAGATAAAATAGAGAATAGAAAAGACTTTACTGATAAATTGTTAAAATAATGTACAGTACATTAACATTTAAAGTGTTTTAAAAAAGCTAAATCATTACCTGACCTGAGAGGCCCAGTGCAAGGTTTATGTTCTTTTAATATGTCATTAATGTATTCTAGTGATTTGTAGACGAGCAGCACACAAACCTAAAAGTCTCTTCCAGTGGTCATCAACTGGAGGGGCGTGGGCCAAAAGTGGCCCGCCAGTATTAATATTCGGCCCAGTAGATGAATTGAAAGAAAATCATTTTTTTAAAGATTCAGCTTTAAGGCATGAATAAAAGTCAAATCTCTTAGATTTTTTCATTTTTGTACAAGATTGAACAGTTTAGATCAAAGCTATGCTGGGACCATGTTTTCAAACTGAATTTTAAATTTTAAAAAATGCATAAAGAATTGCATAAAAAATAACTGTGTGTGAACATAATCTGAGGTAGTAGCAGTAACGTTTTTCACTTTGAAATAAAAAACATTTTGCTCATTCTCTCCTTTGTGCACCTCGAAGTGCACGAAAACAAAAAAAGTTTGTTTATCTTGCACAATATTAGCAACAGCATTAGTTTCTGTTTATACATTTTACGTGGCCCAGGCATGGTCAGTGCTACTGTAGGAGTTTATGTCGGAATATTTGAGGCACAGTAAAAAGCTTTTGTCTAGTTTTTCTCTTTGTTTCTCTTGGGATCACTAAGAGTTTGCTTATGGGCCACATCTGGACCACGGGCCGAGGCCTGGTCTACTCTATCCCTGACCGGGAACCAGTGTTAAGACTTTAAAAAGTGAGAGTGATCAGAGTGATGTGCTCTGATCTTCACAGTTTTGTATCCGCGCGCTCTCTCTCGCTCTCTCTCTTCGTAACATCTCTGGTGTAGAACTGTGTGAAATGGTGTCAGTCCTGGTCTGGATCCTTCCCTGTTTGGTCTCGGTGGAAGGCAGGAGCTGGCGTTGATTCCTCCTGCTGGTTCGCTACCTAAACCCGCCCGCCCACTCTTCCGCCTGACATTAGTGATTCTGTTTATAGCGCTCTCTGGCTCGCGAGCGCGAGGCCCATCAGGAGCATCTCAGCGCCCCCTTTGAGGGCTGGATAACCAACATCTCCCCCTCTCCAGCCGCAGACTCCCCACGTTCAGTGACATCAATGAATCCTTTTGATGTGCCAAGATGAATATGTGTGCAAATGTGTTTTTATCAATTTATGTGTTTTTCTCATTTGCTATGTTTTGGCCAGAGCTGCTGCTGCTGCTGCTGCTGCTGCTGTTACTGCTGCTGCTGCTGCTGCTGCTGCTGCATAGTTTGATATGTTGCTCTTTTTTTTGGGCATTTGAGAAGTTTGGACAGTTGTAAACATCTCTTAACTCACCTGAGCTTTGATACGGTTTGAAGATGTGTTGTCGACTGTGGTTCGGTCAATATCCCGAGAAGAGTTGGACTTTAAAGCACAAAGTTGTAGGAAGGAAACTACAGCGAGTCATGAGTCGTGTCCTGACAAGAGCAGGTGTAATCCATGGTCACTGCAGGGTGGAACTATAGGTTGTGGACTTCCACGCCCAGTTTTGGTGAACTAGCTCGACTACAGTCTCAGTTTAGAAGGCCTAGCAGAGATTTTCTGAATTTGGCATTTTCCAGTAGGGATGGCACGATGCCACCTTTTTTTGTCTCCAGTACCAATATCACAAACTCAAGTGTCTGCCAACACCAATATCAGACATTTTTCAACGGCATAATTCTCCAACAGATATTCTGATAAACGGCATACACAACATGACTCGGCTAAAATATTCTGTGTATTTTTGAAGTCTGGTTTTAGTTGGTTTTTCATTTTTGTCTAACGTCAAATCAACATTCTGACAGTGACGCCAAACAGATTGGATGATTTCTAACATTCTGAGTTACTGAATTACTTAATTTATACCCACCAATAGATGTTAGGCGCATGTCAAAGGTCAAACCCCAAGATATTGGGCCGGGTCTTTTGCTTTAGATTTTTTGTTTGGTCTGTTGTTTTTTTGATTCTAACGATTATTCATAAATTCATTATTTGTAAAACTAAATGAGTTCACTGTTCTTTTCTACTGATTAAAGTATTTGTTGACATTGTGATTATAGACAGAAGAGCTGGGGGGGTTTTTTGGACTGATATTGCAACTGCAAAGCTTCAGTTACATATTGACCGGGTTACAGATTTATAGATGCTGCCGTTTTAGATTATGGCCACTAAACACAGTCAAAACATGAACTTCTACTTCATACCACTCGAGGATGAGAACTTAAAATATGTGGACTCATGCAGTAGTTAATTACATACTTATACAGTATAAGTATATTGAAGAAATGTAGTATAAGTTATACAACATTTCTTAAATTGGTATAGAACATAGAACACATCAGATCGCATTACCGCCGGACTGTCCGATATGCAGGCGCACGTACGCGCATGTGACCCTTTCATAGCCATAACCACTACTGTTTAGCTCACATAAAGAAATGTTTTCCCTCCATAATTGTACCTTAAACGCTTCACTCCATGCTAATAAAACGTGATTATACAGCAGGAAGAAAAAGAAAAAAAAAAAAAAAAAACATCTCTTAACAGGGTTTCATCAGTCTGGTATTCCAAGCAGCTGTTTTCAGTTTAAGCACTGCAGGCAGCAGGAGAGAGGAGAGAGGAGAGAGGAGAGAGGAGGAGGAGATGTGCTGGTGCTGGTGCTGGTCTTCACTTTTGCCGGTGGTGGGCCGGCTTCCAGACCTCGGGGCGGTCGCGGGCCAATCAGCAAACAGCAGGAGTCTATGAGCACGTAGCGTCCAGTTCGACGACTGGGATTTGTGTCAAGCATCGCTTCAGTTCACGTACAGAGCATTAAAAAAAAGAGGGGCTTAACCCCTCTCTCTCTCTCTCTCTCTCTCCCTCTCCCTCTCTCTCTCTCTCTCTCTCTCTCTCTCTCTCCCTGCTGCACATGGTTTCCGCTGAAAGGCCAAGTCGCTCAGTATGTGCGCCGCATCACCGGGGTTGTAGTGGTCATACTAAATTAAGAAGTGGATGGAAATCCGACGAGGATGAGGATAGTTGACGGGCGGGCGGCGACGAGGGGAGCAGCTGCTGGTCTTGTCCAAGTTATAAATCAGTGGCGTGACTTTGACGCCGGAGCGCGTCTCTGGACTGTTGCTGTGGCTCATGTCTCCTGACAGATACGTGTCAACACATTACACTTGCATACAAGTGCAAACCGTCTGCTTTACAGACCTTCAGCAGGCAGGTTGCGGCCGGTTCCCATACACTGGGATTTTTATTTGCCCCCCCCCCCCAACCACCACCAAACAAGTTTGCACAATTTTCCCCAACCCTTTAGTTGAAATTTACATGTATATATTTGCATGAAATTAAGTTTCTAAGTCCTTAACCAAATTTATTGCACAATATTATTGCAATAAATGAAACAAATCTGCTTTAAAGTGCTTTAAAATGACTCTAAAACATTAAAATAAGAAGAAGCAAGACTTTTAAACAGAAATAGAAATGATAATATCATTACATGTTTATAAGTAGCTTCTCATATTCTCAGTTCTACCACGATTCGGCTCGGCTCAGCTCGAGTCATGAGCGTGACGTCCGACACAAGAATCAAACCGAACGAGGCCGAAAAATGGAGACAATAAACACCAAAAACATGCGTTAATTTCCAACATTTAGCAAAGGAAATGTCTAAAGTGTCTGCGATCAATCGCGAGCCGAATCGCAACCCAACGCTCAGTGGTATTTCAGTTCAGTGACTCCGGTCACGCAGGAAGTACTGAACGATGCTGTGAAGAACTCTTCTTAATCAACTGATTCTAGTGATTCAGTTACACCGAAAACAACAAGTTTTCTGTGTTTGTGAAGCGTTTAAAACAACGTCACGGCAGTTTCACGCAGCCGCGCTACGGCGAGGAGGAACTGTAGCGACGGAAAACGACGTGAGTGATACCAGACCGAGAAGACGTAGAACTGTACAATGGCGGAAACAGTGGCCTCTGTTTCCTCTGCAGCTGAAACAAAACCACAGTCTTTCCCCTGAAGACCCATCGTCTGTCCACCGCCACAGGTCCACGAGACACCTTTGTCCCCGCGATGATTGTGAAACTGACAACGCCGTCGCATCCGTCCTAATTGGCCCATGCATCAGAACATTTTTCCCATGAGATAAGGCCACATATTGATAATAAGTTAACCACTGTGTGCCCTCTCGTTCCCCTCATAAACCAATTGTACTTGTTAAGAAGTCACAATGTTCTGCAGAGCATCAAATTCGATTAAAGGCCCAGCAAAAGGCACAAGTCATTCCGAAATGTGTAGCCTCCTTATCCGGCGTCCAGACTTGTGGATCCTGTTAGAAAGTCAACGGCAGAAGCAGCAGAAAATGTCCGATGGCCTTGATATTTTTAACATCGATTTTGGCCCCGGGGACGCGCCACTCTCTCCCCGACCTTATTTGCTCAATTTGAAATTACGAGATAATGTCCTTGATTAGTTATGAGTAATGGTTGTGGTTAAAGGGCCTTGTGCTCCTCAGACATAAGACAGTTTTTAGTGATAGCGGGATTCCCCTTGTGACCGCCTCAGATGATCAAGATCATTGGGTTTCTTTGTGTTTTAGGGTTTGGTGTAGTCAGGTTGATCTGGTGCTTCTTCTTTAAAAAAGACGGAGAGAAACATGTGAGGGGAAATTTTGGAGCTTTGGGTTCTTCGTTGGCCGGTGTGTGGAAACCAGGGCAGCTGATGGTCCATGTGTGACTCACATAAGAAATTTGTTTGTTTTTCTTATTTGAATCAACTTATTTCTCTCTAAAAAAATGACAGCGTTTACATTTTTTTATTTCTTTTCCTTCAAACACGTCCCTAAATGTTTCTAAAAGTGTTTTAACAAGTAAGGTGATTCAAATTTCTCACTAGACGTCGTCCAATATGAGTTTTTATATCACTGACGCCAACTTTTTTGAATTATTTGACACCAATGGTCGATATTTCACGAAATTGCACACAAAATTGTGTAATTTTAATCAAAAGTCTTTCTCTGCATTGCGGTTTATGTCTGCATTTCATTGCAATTATATATTTTAAATAAAAGTTAGGTTTAAACTATTGTGTCAAATATGTTAATTGCAATTTTTCTGTCATTTATTGCGATTTTAGTTGTGATAGAATCTTTGAAGTCAAACTTTACAACAATATTCACTGTGTTATAGAAGTTAGTCATAACATGACCTACCATACTCTGCATACTAATGCAGTGGTTCCCAAAGACTGGGTTGGGACCCAGAGATGTGGTCGCCTAAGAATTTTTTGGGTCCACATACAAATTGGCAGAATTTAAGATTTATGTGTAAATGTTTACAAAAAACATGCATTAAATGATGTGAAAATTAATTTACTAAACGTTTGTTTACCAAATCAAAGGCGTTACTACTTTATGCACTAATAAGATTTTGTTTTTGACTAATATTTTGCCCGGATGAGAATGTAGAGATATAAATAGATATAAATGCATTTTAATCTGGCATATAACAGTTGAAAATACACAAAAAATCCCACTTTATAGCCAATTAATAGCTAATTGTGGTTTTTCAAATTGCAGTTCTAGTTTTTGTTCAGCCAAAGTATAAAATAAACAATGAACTTTAAATTAAGGGATTGAGGAAACAACTAAATCACTCACCAAAATCTCAACTGATGTACTTTGTACACGAAACTTGGTCAAATACACTTCTAGGTCTCAGCCGCGTTGTATCAAGTCTGTGGAGTTAATCAAAACTTACATAAATAAACAACAATCAGACCATTCATTAAAATAACTATAGCCAATGTCGATTATTGAAAAATGTCCAGACTCAGTTTATCGGTGTAGATCTCGCTGGAGCGACGGACGGCTCCGAGGCTCCGCTGACATAATCCCTCACCCATTTACATCATGGCCGCATTCCAAATCCCTACAAATGTGGCTGACTTATTTGCCTCAAATTGAGAGTAGCTACATTAGAAAAAAAAGAAAAAAAAAAGATCTAATCAGGCCTATATGACATGGAGTAGGCCAGGGAGTCCTTTTGTTTGATTTGTACATGGGATGGAGGAGCTGGCTATTGGAAATCCCTGAAGCAGGCTTTAGGGGCAGGTCTGATTCTCGTGTGAATTGGGGAGGCTCTATAGCTCTCGGCTGACTTGACTGGGGCTGTATGGGCGTGTTGGCAGGGGGAGCGCCGGTCATGAATAGGGTCTTTGACTACCTCAGACTTGCCCTGAAAGGCAGGACAAAGACCCGAGGGCAACGGCTTAGAGCCTCACAGCTGAGCTACAGAATGCTTGGCCCAGTCTTTCCTGCCTCTTTTTTTGCTTGATTTAAATACTACAGTGGCTTTCAGCATTCTGGTGACGGAGGCTCGCATTCACTTTTTTTTTTTTTGACATCAACTTTCCTCTGCGCTCTGTTTTTGTTTACAGTGCACTAATGTTTACGCAATCCCTGTGTACAGCGGTGCTGGTGAATATGCATCAGTGACTCGTAAAACCTTCTCCAGATGAGCGTCATGTTGCTTTTATTAAGCTCAATTTACTTTTTTTTTTTACAGACCCACCACTGGCATGTGTGTGTGTGTGTGTGTGTGTGTGTGTGTGTTAAACTCACAGCTCCACTCCCGAGTTGTTAATTACGGAACATTTTTGTGCATCTTCGTTCAAGATGGCGACGCAAAGCGCCAAGTGGCAACTTGATGCGCGTGGATTATTTGTGACGGATGTGTGCGAGCGGCTCTTGCGAGATTTGCAGGGGCAGAATAAAAAAGCCATAAATCTTTTGCGCAGAGTTAATGGGGTTATTTGAGTCCTGTCCAGACACTCTCTCCCCACAGAGTGTCTAGTTTCAGATGTCACTCAGAGCTTTGTTTGCCTCCCAGGGTGAAGGGTCGGAGGTGAGGGTTCAGGGCCAGTTGGCTGAGTGGCCACAAAAGCCCAGGCTTCCCCCTCGGAGCACATCCGATCTCCTCTTCCACACCACACCACCGTGCCGCCACAGCGCCGGGGATCGGTTTGCAACATTTGTCTTCTCTGATTAAAACCCCAAATTCATTTTCACCTATGACAAGGCCGCGTTAGTGACGAGTCAGACTCGTGAAATACGTTCGAGGGGAGTTTTCTTTTAATTCCCTGTGCCGTCCTACTGCTACTGTGTTAAACCATTATTATAATAAAATGCACTTTAATTTTCTCTATCAGTGTTTCAGCTCAGCTCAAAAAAAGAAGGAGGAAAAAAGAAAGAAAACTCTCCTCCGTTTCTTTGTTCCACACTGAAAGTTCTTGTGAGCCCACAGCCTCACCCCTCGTCAGCCCCCACCCACAATCTCAACTTTTCTCCTCACCCTAAACCCGCCCCCCCCCCCTTCCCCCGGTCCCTCCACCACCCCACCCAAACATATCCTCCAGCCAGGTTTATTATGCTGTTTCACGCAGACCAAAATTGCAGCTGCATGGAGAACAATCTGGAGCACATTAGCTCAGGCGCTGTGATTTATAAATTGTTTCTCAGGCCATAAATCCCTGCTGTAATTGTGCACAAGCACCCTTCTCTTCCCCCCCCCCCCCCCACACACCAACCCAACACCCCCTTCATTCTCTCTCTCCTTCTCCTCTCTCTCTCTCTCTCTCTGAGTCGCGCTAACACTTAATTGTTTGCAGGAGTGCGTAGTTTCGGATCGCGGAGGGCACACACACATTTTTGGGGCTCTCACACAAAAAGCAGGCTCCCCGTGAAAGATAAACTTTCCTACCACTTGTGACGCTTCCCCCCCCCCTCGAACTTTCTCTGTCGCGTGGGTTTTTGCAGCTAAAACATCCCAAACTTTTTGTGTGTGTCTTCAGTCTCTCTCTCTCTCTGTGGTTTCGTGCTCCACATTCCAGAATCCTGCGTAATTGTGACGGGGGGGGGGGGGGGGGGCCTCTCCACAAACTCCGTCCCTGGGAATCCGATCGTACGGCAGCCCCTGATCGTAATCACCTTGCCGTTCTCATTATGTCGTCGGGAAACTGAGAGATAGCAGCAGCTGTACATACTGTATTAAATATCATGTCCAGCCTTGAGTTGGCCCTCAGTGGTCTCTGCTTCGCGTTCGGGAACAGACGGCATCGATCAACGTTAGCGCCGGTCAAGAAAAATCACAAAATGAGCTCAAAGTCATTTACTATCAAGGAAAAACTGACATTCTTCAGTTGATTGACGCCGCCCCCCCCCCCCCCGCCCCACCCCCTTTTTTTCCGCTTGTGTTTCGCTCGCGTACCTCGAAGAGAGACGAGAACGGGACCCCGTGACCCGACGAGCCTCCTCCCAAACTCCTGTAAAGCTATAGCAGGAAATGTATTCGGCACAAAGTTTCAAGACATGTAAGCGGAGACCAATGATGTGAGCGTGAGCCGGGGATTTATGGCCCGACCCATCGCCGGGTGGTGATTTAGGGCCGCGATGGCACTGCGCGCAGCGTGATGAAAATGAAGCCTCTAGATTGCGGCAGGAATGACTTTCACAAATGTTTCAGGTATAAAAAGTGTGTGACTGCGCTGGCGACGCTCCAGACCTCCCGGCAGTCTGCTGACAACGCACATAACTAACCGCGCAGAGCAACGGAGTTGTGCTTCGTAGAGATTTAAAACAACCCTTTATTTGTAAGAAATAAGAAAAGAAAAGACTTTCTCTTTGATTATTTTCACTCCCAACCGAGGAAACTGTTACCACGTGATAAAGATTAGAACAAAACAACTTTACGTGTTCATTTTCTGTCACTTCTAAAGACTATAAACTCAGTATGTTTGTATGACATTAGACCAAAACTAAATATTGTGATAGTCCAACTAAACCTGGACATTTAAAATGCATATTAATATGTGTTAATATGCTAAAAAGTCAGACTAACTCCCGCTACTTCACTGCTAATCACCGGACATAATAGAAGAAGCTTTGTTGTCTTCTTCTTTTTTTGTATCTTCCTCAATCTGATAAAATGTGACACTTCTATGACCCGAAATGACACACTGAACATTTGTTAAGCAAGTAAAACGGCTCATTAATCGTTCCTGAGCGGTTCCTCTAGCCTCCAGCCTTTGTTTGTTTTTAAAATACTTGACTTTTGGTCGGCAAGAAATGGCAAATATCGGCCGGATTCGCCAATAAATTGGTCTATTGTTACTGTCTAGGGTTTCATTCAACATTTTAGTTAATTGTAATTTTGGTATAAAGTAAAAATTGCAAATATTGGCCTAACTGATCAACCAGAACGATTAATGGGTTTACTTCTAGCTTCTAGTTTTTGATTCACCTTAATAAAACTAGACCAATGTCATGGTTTTAAAATAATTTTTACTTTAGGCAAGTAAAAAATTGACAAATACAGCTTAAAATACTTTGACTTTAAGTTTTTTTTTGTATGAAAACGAGAGAAAGTATTGGTTTTTAAAGAAACTTTCACTTTTGGCAAGTAAAAAACATGCAAATATCGACCCAATTGATCAACTATTTTGATCACTCTTTTAATGTTTTAACTTAATTAACTTAGAGCGATAAATAGCAAGCTTTGTTGAGTAAAAAAAAAGACAAATATCGATAAATCGGTCAACCTTTATCTTCAATAGTTTGATTCAACTTATTTAGTATTAAAACAGGAGAGATTGTGTGTTTTTATTTAGTCCGTTTTACTTTTGGAACGTAAAAAAAATGCGAATATTGATCAAATGAATCAACTGCTAGCCTTTGATTTTACTAGTACTTTAGTACTTTAGTAAAGTACTTTACTTTTGTCAAGTAAACAATGGCAAACTTTGGTCTATATATAGATATATTTTTTGATTTGTCATTAAAATGAAAAACAAATGTCTTACGAATATCAGAGTGATTCCATTTTAACTTTACACTTGTAGCCTTACATGGTCCCACATGTTTCTAAAAAAAAAAGGGTGTGTCATCAGTGATGTGCATTAATCCAAACGTCTAACAGTCGCCGCTCTGTGTCAGAATACCTGTGGTGAGTGAACATGTCTGTGTGTCTGAGAGTGTGGACAGAGCTGCAGGGGTGAGGTGAAGTGAGGAGGGGTGAGGGTGGAGAGAGAGAGAGAGAGAGCAGTGGGGTGATAGCGATGTCAGGTAGTAAAAAGTGAGATGAGGCAGAGCCCAGAAGTCTGCAGGTCTGGAGATTTGCGCCTGCACTCGCAGAGCAGAGCAAACACAGGAGGCATCTGCAGGCAGCTGTGTGTGTGTGTGTGTGAGGGGGGAGGGGAGGGGAGGGAGGGGCTGCCGTCGCTGCTCAGGACAGGGGGTGGGGGTGGGGGGGGGTGTGGAGCCGGGTGGTGAAGAGTGAGAGAGAGAGAGAGAGAGAGGGTGGGGGGAGGCGGGGGAGGACTCGCAGAGTGAACACAATCAACCCTCTGTTTTCATAAGACTTGTGGTATGTGAGAGCAGAAACAAATGTGTTTAATTTAGGCTACGTTTTTTTTTCCTCCCTCTTTCCCTCTCCCTCTCCCTCGCTCTCTCTCTCTCTCTCTCTCTCTCCCTCCCTCTTCTCCTCTACACCCACTTATGCCCACCTCACTTTCTCAAAAACTCTTTTTTTTTCTTCCTTCTTCCCTCCCCCGAACACATCTTGATACTTTGTTGCCTCCAGTCTTATAGTATAAAGGGGATACTTGTGTAAAAGTACAAGTATCTGTTCCAGAAAATGACTTTAGTAGAAGTTGAAATGACTTAAAAATATATATATATATATATTACTTAAGTAAAAAGTCTTAAAGTATATGATATTTTCTGTGCATCACTGGACTTTGAAAAGATTTGGAAACGTTCTATAGATATATATATATATATATATATATATATATATATACTAGACGCTATGGTTCTCAAACTGTGGCACATGTACCACCACAGCTACGCAAGCTTCCTCTGGTTTGTACTTTGTGGAAAAAGTATCTTTACCCGAAAATGACTTTTGTAGTAGTTGAAGTCACTTAAAGAACAAAAATTAAAAAATAACACAGTAAAACTCTTAAAGTATATGACATTTACTGAACTTAAGTTAAGGAGTTAGGATTGAGCCATGGTGGCTCAGTAGTAGGGCGAGTTGTCTTTCAAACAGGAAGGTTGTGGGTTCAATTCCTGGCTCTGCTAGTCTGCTATATGTGTCCTTACACCCCATGTTGCAGCGTGTGAAAGGGTGAAAACTGTAGTGTAAAGCAGCTCATCAACACTAGAAAAGCACTATCTAAATACAGACCATAATACCAACTCTTCTTCTGATTTTACTTGGTAGTAACGAGTAACAAAGATAGTTATTGGAAACGTAGTGGAGATGCGAAAAATGTGAATTTTGTGCTGCTTTAGGGAAAAGTTTGAGGTAAAAAAGAGTCGTAGGAAAACAATCCCACACTGTTTCCCTCCCTCCTGCAGCGTCACACAAAAACACTCACTTGTTGGTATTTATCTGCAATTTCTGCACAAAAACAAACAGTTGTTTTCAGCGGGAACGCTGCTGAGCTGTGATATTCTGCTTGTTATTGCCTCCTAAAATGCCTTGGCAGGGGCAGGCCTGTATTATATTGGGTAGGCTCATGCTGTCTCCAGTCAATTTGTGTTGGGTCATAAATGAAAAATGCAGGTCTCACCATTGTGTCATTGGTTGAGCCTTACTGTAAAGCGTCCAGCCAGCAGAGAACTCTCTGTCTCTCTCTCTGTCTCTCTCTCTCTCTGTCTCACCACCAGCGTGTTCTGGAGTTAATTATACCAAAAAACCTTTACGGGCCGTGAATGTCAATGAAACGAGGGCGACTCCCCAAACTGTAAAAATAACGTGTGTTCCTGTGACCAACAATGGCACGCAGGAAATGCGTGAAAAAAACCCCAGCTCTCGACACTGGAGGTGCGGAGCGTCGTGACACGAGATCACGCTGACATTAATCCTGCGCGACGTTTGAAAGCAGATCTCCCAGGTACGGGAAACCACATAAGTGACTTCACGATAATTGACTTGAATAGCTTTGCACCCTCCTCTCTTTTTCTCCCCCCCCCCCTCGCTCTCTCTCACCAGATGCATAATTATTCTCTTGTGTTTCTAATTATACAGTGAGTTTTATGTGACCTGTGTAAGCGAGAGAGAGTTACTCACTTATTCCTGACTCCTACCTCCGACCTTTTTTTAAGGACTGTTCCTTTAAACCGCGTGCGATTAAAAAAAAAGTACCTGAAAAAGTAAAAAAAAAAAAAAATCTTTTTTACAGGAAGCAATAACTTAGGATCTTGTCCTGCGAAAAAGGAAGAAAACCTGAAACAAAATAATTGCTTGCGTTGCAAAAAATGCAATCTCCTGCTGGAGTGGAGGCTCACACACACACACACACACACACACAGAGGGAGAGAATGTTAAAGGAGCTTTAAAAAGGGGGGGAGGAGGGGGGTGGGGTGGGTTTTTCTTGGCCCTGTTCTCTGTTAATGCTGTTTTATTACTGAAAGTGCAGTAAATTCACTCCCTGGACTTTTCAAATAAACCCAGTCTGGCCTTGTACAGAATATGCATGAGGCAGTCATATGGCACCTGATTGTTCTGTGGGAGTTTTTAAAAAAAGTTTTTTTAACGCCTGGAAATCTTTTGTTCACAGACGTTGGACACACACACACACACACACACACACACACACACACACACAGAGCAGAATACGATAATTAATCTCGATAAAGTGTCAGGTTGTAGGAGATGATCGTGGTTTTTAAAAGAAAACAAACATTTGGTGAAACATGTAATATTAACTGTGTTGTGTGTGTTTGCACAGCGCGTAAACATTTCAGTTTTACTGGATTTGATTCGTTCGGAGTCGTTTTTTTAACAATTAGAGCAAGTTTTCAGTCTTAAATGTGAATATTTTCTGCTTTCTTTGCTCCAAATGACAAAAGAAATCATTCCAATTGACACAGTTTGGTTTGGGAAAGCGGAATAAGACGTTGGAGAGAAACATTTCTCAACTTTCTGTGCACCAAACAGATGAAAGTAGTCGCACAAGTTGCAGCCTGAGCAGAGTTAAAGTTGAAATGGTAAAAGGCAGATGGAAGTTAACACGCTTTCAAACAGTTTTAAACTGGATTTAAACAGATTAAATATACTTATAACAAAAAAGATGTTCAAATAATAAGATGATATGATTCATTTAACACGGCTTTAACGGAAATGTGTCCATCTGCACTTTATATACATCAATCAATCAAACTTTGTGTTGAATTTGCTCTGATAAATGACCAGATGAGACAACAGCGCCCTGTGTGTGGCGTTTATGTCCTGCAGGAACACACACACACACACACACACACACACACACACACACACACACACACACACAGAGAGTGTGGAACCATGTTGGAAAAACCTTGACGCTGTGTCGAGCAGACCTCCCTCGTGCTGCCTCCCCTCTTTGCTCTAATAGTTCTTTTGTGTACAAGAGCATGTTAAGAGGCCAAAGAGCCTGGCCTTAATGGGCCACGTTGCCATGGCGACTGCAGCACTCTGGATGTCTGACCTTTGACCTTTTTTCTTCTTTTTTTTTTTTTTACCGGCCGTGAAAGAAGAGTGCGGGATGACCAACGGGGGTCACAATAGAGGCCAGGGCAAACTGAGGGAGTTCTCCTGTCATAGTCACTTAACTTCATTCCTCCACGGGCTAATGGACACTTCAACTGTGGTCGCCATCAGCAGTCTGCTGCTGCTGCTGCTGCTGCTGCTGCACCACAGCCTTGTCACGGTTAATATCATATAAACGAGCGACGTCTAAAAAGTTTAACCCTTCTGTGTCCGTTCTTTTTGTCGCCGACAGGATTTGGCATGCATACTTCTCCGTTACCGTCACTCCCTCGATCTTTTGCGATATCTAGATATGAAAAATCTGTCCAGGGTGTGACCTCCGCCTCTCGCCCTATGTCAGCTGAGATAAAGCAGAGAAATAGAGCTGTGCACCTGTATACTTGTCCTTACGGTAGAACCTCAGGACTTCCGCGGAACGGCCGTCTCAATCGCAGACAAGAATCACCAGCGCGTCACGCGCGTGTCACGTCATCTTCTCGGTACCGTTATTCCTAAACTGTTGAATAACTGCCAGATATCGAAAGTTAAAGTTTTCTTGGAAATAAGGAGGCAGAAGCACTCAATCATTGGACATTTTTTGACAATTCTACAGCCATAAAATCAAAATAAATCCAACTAATGACTATTTTGATATATATATGTATATATATACACATATATACATATATATATATACATACATATATATATATACACGTATATATATATATATATATATATATATATATATATATATATATACGTGTATATGTAGCCAGATCAATGAAACTCAATCAATACCGTTCATTTATTAAATGTTGAATTAAATGTCACTAAAACATAGTCAGAAACATTGTTGTATGTATTGTGAATCAGGTCACGTTAGTTTTTCATCTTCAAAAAGTGTGTCCCTGTATTTAAAGACAGTAAATAAACATATAAGTTCAGCACTGACTACAGAAAACCCACGTTGGTCAAACCCCTAACATTCTCTTATTGTCATAGTTCATATGATCCAGTCCCACTTTCTTTTCCAACCGTCACAGTTTCACTTTAAAAAAACAACACATTTGCGTTGTTTCTTTTTCACTCTTTTGTCCCGTTCCCGTGTTGGGCCGCTTTAATTAATAACTTCCTCCGTGACTAATCTGCTTACTTCATAGCAGACTGGATAACAGGACACGGTCTCCATTCAGTGGCCCGGGCAGAGCTTTACAGGTCTGACCGGCTGAGCCGCTTGTCATTTCCCCATCAATTACACACTAATTAGCACAATGACTGCCGGGGTTTGCTTGAGAATTGTCAGTGCAATTGGCTCTAATGTTGGCAAACAATGAGCCTTAATGCAAACTCTGAGCCACTTATCACACGGCCCTTTGTCCCCGAAAGCCTTTAATTGTGTTTCATGCATAGATTGGGCTTGAGGTGTCAATGGCCCCGCATGAGCAGGTGATAGCAGCAGAAAGAAAACCAGGGGAGGAGCTGTTGTGTCGAGGCCTGACGGGGACTATTGTGTGACGGGCTGTTGTTCATATGGGGCAGGGGACAGTAATTAACACCTCAGCCAAACAGCAAGCTGTGTGGCCCATTTGTTTTCTGTTGGGGGGGTAAAAGAAAACAACGGGGAGGGGCTCTCACCGCACAGCAGGTGATTGACATTATCTGCTGGCGCGATCCGTGCAGGCATTCCTGCCGCTCCACTATTCACCACAAGTTGGGGGCGAAGCCATTTCACAAGCGTCAGGCTCTTCGTCTGAGCTGCTGCTGCTGCTGCTGCTGCTGCTTTATTACAAGACAAAGTCCTTTATTCGCATGTTTGTTTGACTGTTTGCTCATGATTGATTGAGTTAATCCAAGTCAACATGTCTAGACTCGTATATTTCTAAATTAAGAGTATTAATTCCAATAAACATGCTGCAATTTAAAGGTCCAGTGTGTGAGGTTTTAGGTGAAAGTGTTTTAATTTGGCAGAAACTGAAGGTAACTTGTTTTACAGTAGACCACAATGGACAAACTAAAGTAAATCTTTCACTTTTAGTGGTAAATGAAGGTGACAAAGAGTGAGGCGAAGGGTTTTCAGCTGCAACACGTAACTTCACAAATATGTGTTGCTCAATTTTACATACTGTACCAAGATTAAAGATTTAGATTAAGATTTCAATGCACTCCAGATTATGTACAAAGCAAAAAACAAAACATTGCCACCAAGTATCCAGAGTTTGTTTAAACTGAGAGACAGTCAATATGGTCTAAGAAAAGTTAAAAATCATTGTTTGTCAGTGATGAGGGTCAAACTATGGAATACGTGTTCTGCATGAATACACTTTAGTGTCGGCCTTCTCAATTTTTAGTTCACATATGAGAATTTCGACGGTCTTTTGACTTGAATACGATCATATCTACCAAACTGTAGGGCTGCAACCTTCTGTAATGTGAATATGATCTTGTTTCTTTGCTCGTCTATGACACTAGACCGTTTGTTTTGTGCTCAGACTGATTTTTCTTTACCATGACAACTTGGAAGATATGAATTGTTCCTTAAATTAGCGAGAGAACATAGAGCAGTTAAAAACAGAACATTTAAATTGCGGTCAAATTTGTGGTTTGCTTATTGCATGGTTTCCATTTGAAAATGATTTCTTGTTCCAGTTCCAGTTTGTGAACAAAATCATTTTGATCTACATTTGAAACCATCTCTGTATGTTATGGACAAAAAAAACTATTGGATTAATGTAGTTAATCAGATTAATAGATTAATAAATAGATTAAAACAGATTTAAAAAGCGACTCTGCGTCGATACCATAGTGACGCTCTTGTGTCTTGCGCTCCGGAGTCGGGCAGATAGTTACGAGCAAAGTTTTGGGATTTTTTTTCTGTCCTTTTGGCAGCGCGCGTGACTTAGTTTGACAGCAAATGTCCAGACATCTGTCTCTTCTCGTGGCGCTCTGATGTCGGTGCTCTGCAGTGTGGCACCGCACACTTCAGAGATGACAAAGACGCTTGGCTAGGTTTTTTTCCTCCGCTCCACGAGAGCGATGTAACAATTAGAACCCAGCTCTGGCAGGACCACATGCCCCAGAGCATATGTCGTTTTCTCACAGTTCAAAAAAAAAAACCAAAGGGGCTCCAGTGCAGCTTTTTTGGAAAAATTCAGCGGCATCGCTGCCACCCTTTGTCGCATCTGGGTCCCGCGAAAGTAGCACATTCTACTGATGTCTATTCTGGGTGTTGGAGGCAACGGGGAAGAGCTGGAAGACAATTAGAGAGCTGCAGAAAAAGGGGATCAGCTAAACTTCACTTTAGTTTCACATTTCCTTCAGTAGTGTGTCCGAGCCTGTGAAACCAGCGCTGCCAGGTCCCAGGGCTGAACCGCAGCTGTGAGTCACTGCCATATGTCTGTGTTTGTTTCTAATAAAACAAGGGCACGTGTAAAATACACTGCGAAATGTCTCGCAGTTAAATCCATATCAGTTTTATTCCTTGTTTCAGACGTTTAACAGCACTTAAGCCCCGTCATAAATCTTAAAACCTCGTCTTTTGTTTCCTGAAGCAGCTCGTCGACGCAAACACTCCCTCTCCCTCTCTCTCTCTGCCTCGTGTGTTATAGTCAGTACATCTCCACGCAGTTATGAGTCATTTTTAAATCATTCTTTATCACACAAGCACCCCGTACCTTGTGCTAATGGTGTGTTCCATTTGTAGTCAGAACTCAGAATGTTTAACTCGGAGCAACCTCGCCAATCCCGTGTGTAGACCACAGCATAAAAACCAGTCGGTGGCTAGCTGTTAGCATGTTGAGTGCCATTACAAGTCTTCCTGCCATTCATTAACTTTAAAACATTTCATTATTTGAGCATAAACACAGTCTTCACAGTTGTCTTAGTGGCTAATTCTTAGTGTACTGGTTTTTTCCTCTTATTTCTGGGTCAAATAGTAATTCAACTCCCAGTCGCATCATACCACGTACATGTGTTTTAAAGGTCCAGTTTTATGTCTCTAACACTGATAAAAGTGTTGTTCCTCGCCAGCACGACCTGCCAAATGCTCAACTTTTTGTTTCCTGAAACGTCTCGTAGACTCAAACACGTTCCTCCCTCCGCTCGCCTCGTGTCAGGAACGAAGCTAATGTGACAGTCGTAGCTCGACTACGCCATTTAATTGGATTACTGTCCTCATCCCCACTGTACAAGCACGAGCCGGGGATCCCATTTATGCAGTGAATTGTGCCCCGCTCTTGCTGCGCTAGGTGCCTACATGCCCCCCCGTTTCAGCTTGTTATTGTTAGCTAATGTAAGGCTTAGCTGGTGGCTAGTTTGTTAGCACCTCTCTAAGTCGTCCTACGATACATTCATTTTAAAATTCTCAGTTCTTTAAGCGTGTAGAGCATAAATTCAGTCTTCTTGTGAGTCCAAAAACACACAGTGGCCTGGATTTCACTGTGTTTTTCTTGCTTTTGTCTCCTTTTCTTTTGTGTACCAGCCTCAGCTATTACTTCTGGGTCAAAGCTTAGCGGTGACCGACTGTGGAGCATGTGCAGAGCATTTAGGCCACTTTAAGTCCAACCGAACACACACACGACGCGGTTATCTGATTGCATTATTATCAATAGTGTGTTTGAGAAATTTGATTCTGTACAATTTTCAGTCGAAACAAACAGGTTTACATGTATTTTTAAAAGTCCCAATTTTAGTTGGACTAACATAGTAATTAGTGACTTAGTTCTAACTTTATGTAAATGAGTGAGACACAGTGAGAAAGTTTGGAGCTCAGCTGTACGGCCTGCAGATTCCTCGCCTTTTGTTTCCTGTAACAGCTCGCAGATTCAGACTCCCTCCCCTTCCTTACCCCTCTGCCTCATGTGTTAGCGAGTGTTTTCACTGCTTCAGTCCGGACTGAAGCTAATGTGACAGTGTGCGCGGCAGGCATTACCTGGCTGGATGTGTGTGTGTGTGTGTGAGCCGTTGCCGCACACTGGCACTCTGGCAATTAAAAGAAAAGTAGGCGCTCGGGAGAAGAAGAAAAAAAAAAACGTGCCTGGGGGCATGTTCCTCCGTCCTGGCAGAAGCTGTCAAATAAAGGATGGATTTGGGTGGGAGAGCCAGGGTGGGCACGGCCCGGGCTAGACCAAACGCTCACAATAGCGCTTGTTTCATTTGTGGAAGGACCCGTGATTGACATAGATTAGACAGAGAAAACTGCATTGTTTTGGATTTTCTCTCTCTCTCTCTCTCTCTCTGGAGAGCAGCATTCATTAGGCACCCTTGCACACAGCAGAGTAAAGTTTCAATAGGGAGCGATCAGCCTCTAAAAGCAACTGCCTCCTGACAGTTGTATGGACTTGGGCCCATTAGTTGGAACCCACGATTCAGCCTTGAGCAGTATAGTGAAAATGAAGAGGGCTGATGTCAACTCCAAGAATTCTCCCCCCTTTTTCTTTTTTTTCGGAGGGAAAACGGGTCCCCTTCCCCCTGCCTCGGCGCTCTGTTGGACCCCAGCTGTCAGGAAACAATACCCTCTGCCTGCTCCGACAAACTCATTCCTGAAAATGTTTTTTTTTTCTTCTTCCCTCCTCTCCCCCTTCACCCTTCCCACCCCCCAATTCCTCCCATAATGTCTTTTCCATTTTTAACCCGCAGCCATCCAAGCTTCCTTCCTCCTTACAAACCCTGAGTGATGAATGAAGGTTTTTTTTTTTTTTAAATCACACCGTGAATGTGTGACTCCTCCACTTGGCTTGTTTGTCATCATTTGTCCTGCGCAGACTTTTGAAAAAGTGGACAAAGCTTTGCATCCATTCTCCCAAGAGGATTTGTCAGTCACACATTATTCTTACACAAATGTTTGCCTTCCGTGGACCTCAAACTGTTTGTGCGCAGGAATTCACGAGCACAGTGCTGTGTAAACAACCACGATAGTATCCATACGTTGGTGGCAGATTACAGTGGATTGTGCAACCGCCTCTTCCCGGCGTGCGACACACGTCCAACTCAAATTATAATCTACGATACTACACGAAAAAGCAAATCATTAACCCTGAAATGTAATTTTTGATTTTGAAATTGTACGAGGGAGAGAATCCACATGCATGACAAGCTGCTGTATCCGGTATTTAAAGTGATTCATAAACCAGATGTTTGAGCCGTGCTGTTGGTGCTTCATGCTATCATCATTGCTGGAGAAGAGAAGAGGAGGGGGTGAAAAAAAAAAAAGGCTGGGCTGGTTGTGTCAAGCCGTAAATCTCCTCAATTACGCGCTGGCACCGCGGCAAAAAGGGCCGGAAGTAGGAATAAGTACCAATGTCACATAAAAGAAGGCGATACTTTGATTCGTGTTGATTTTGCAAAAGTATCAATACCAACATTTAATGATTATTAGTGTCTGAAAGTGTAAAAATCAACAAAAAATATGGTGGCAAAATAAGAGAAGTATCAAATTACAATTAAAGCTGTAGTGCGTAACTTATGAGGATTTTTGTTGATGTTTATATTCGGCCTCTGTTTTTGTCATTTTGAACAGAAACGATGTAACGTTATTCTTGTATGGAAACAGGCGTTTGTGGGAGGCATTTGTGTGTATACAGCAGCAGAGCAGGAGGCAGGCGGAGACGAGATGCTTTTATCCAGTGAAACTGCTGAATAAGCGGGTTTTTTTGAGCAGTAGAATCACTTTTCTTGGACGCTATTTTGTGTTTTCCGTCAAACTCAAACCTCTCTGGAGTCGTCTCGCTTTACAAGCACAATATTGGAGACATTTAAACTCAAATGGGAGACGTTTAAATTTATATTTAAAAGTTACACACTACTGATTTTAAAACAAAAAAAATCTATCATCACAGATTTATTGTTATCTTTAAAAAAAAATCAAAAAAAAAAAATCATATGATATCATAGTATCAGAAACGGTATGAAGCATTTTGCTGGGTATCACTTTCCTATTTGAAATTCTAGTAGCAGGACAATCCTAGAAATGTAATGTAATGTAAACACTTGCACAACATGTCATGATAACTGTGATACGCGTGTGAGAAACACCGATCCCGAACGGAGGAGGAACAATGTTTCAGGTCAGGAAGCCAAACCCCGACTGAGGCGGACAGACAGGTGTTACCTTGGAGTCCCTGCTCCGTAGACGAGGGCGCTTCCTTCCAGCTGTCTCTTCCCACCCGCTCAGCGATGGGCGCCCACAGCTGGCCACTTGTTTTTTTTTCCGTCTTTTTTTTTTTTTTTTTTTCCCTGACAAACGGCGATTTCACAGTCCTCCATCAGTCCACTGTGTTCACATCGTTCTCCCTGCTCTCCCCCGTGCCAGAAATGACTGTCTGACTGACTCCAGCAGCAATGTGGCTCTCATACAGGTGTCTGGTGGAGAACTCTGCGGGTTTAACACCATTCATACCACGTTTGCACGCTCCAGGAGAAGATGCTCTCCCTGTGGTTTAGACACCGTAAATTTTAAAGAGAGATTTTTTGCACATGAGACTCCTTTACCTTTCCCCCCTCTCCTTTACTTCTGAATGTTTTCCCCTCCATGTTTTTATCACTCTGCATGTTTTCCCTGCAGTGTGTGTGTCTGGTTTTGTTGTTTAAATCTGCTCCTCTTTCTCTCGCCCCACAGTACCTGCAGATGAAATGGCCTCTTCTGGATGTCCCCGGATCTGCAGGACTAAAAGACTCCCGCTCCCCAACTCCAGGGCATCTAGTAAGTAGATACTTAAAACCTTTGAGACAAAATGGAAATTCGATTATGACAGAAAATAATATAAAACATCAGCATAAGCTGGATGTTGTATGGACGTTCGGATAAGAATGATGAGGGTTTTTTTAGGGGCCCCCATGGACACAAACGTGGAGGTTTTAGTATCAGTGTCGTATTATTATTATTAAATAAATTCAACCACATTTATTATGTTCATTTGTAACTGCAGTGCTCTGCAGGAAGTGCTGGGGGCAGTGTCACGTTCTTTGTCTGCCTTGAATGCTTTCACTAATCAGGAACATGTGACTGATGGAGCAACAGAGAGAAAAGGAGAGAAATGACTGAAACTCTAAAGTACGGGAGCATTTCACTGGAAATAAACCAGTGAAACTCACGTTGATGCTATCGTTCTTTCTGAATATTACATCTCTGGTTATCTCTACAGCCTGTGGCTCAGAAACAAACGGACCAATGCTACATTAGCTTAGCTCGTCAGTCCACTTTCATTGCCGTGATATTGTTCATTCAGCCTATTAAATCTCTGGTTATCTCTCGGGGCCTCTGGTTCCCAACTGTTGCTCGAGGTGTTATGCTAACTAGCTTCTAACATAGGACAAATAAATGCTACATTAGCTTGGCTTGTCAGTCCTGGCACTTTAATTCTCAGCAGTGTTCATTCAGACTATTAAATTCCCTGATTATCTCCCCAGCAACAGGTGCTGTGCTAAGTAGGTTGCTAACATGGCACCAATGCTACATTAGCTTAGCTTTCCTGTCCACTTTCATCTTCATTATATTGTTCATTCAGACTATTAAATCTCTGGTTTCTCTCTGGTTCCCAACTGTTGTGTGAGGTATTGTGCTAACTAGCTGCTAACACAGCGTTGATGCGATGTTAGCTTAGCTCATTAGTCCAGGTGTCTTTTTGTGGACAGACAGGAACACACAGATCATGTTTTTGCTCCGTGACTAACTGGTGAACATGAACGAGTGAATTGAAGCACATGTTTACACGCTTTCTCTCTGCCGCTGTAGCTAACAACAACACTGTTTAGCATTCTTAATTTCCCAGAATTCCTCATCTAACTTCACTCTTTCCATTAAGAAACAGACTTGGCCCATAACACTCCTCCATCTTAGGTCTGTGGTCTGTGATAAACTATGATTCTTCTGTCACTTATCGCTAAAATTACATTTTTCTCCCTGTTGATCAAGTAAATGGAGAGAAAGTGGGATAAAGTGTGGCTGTTCAGAGGAGGGGAAACATTTAAAATTCCATGTGAAATTACCAAATAACTGAACCATGGTGGTTAGTAAATTTATGAATTGGGAAAACACCAGCAGAGGCTCTTAATAAATTGTCTGTGGCTCTAATAATATGCTTCCTTCAGGCTTCAGGACGTAAACTCAATTATCAGCACAAATCACGTCAACTTATTCTGTGGAATCTGTTTACTGTGAACCATATAAAAGTCTTTAATCAAACTACTACCATAATGTGATTATTCACAATAATTAGAGTTGTGGTGTGGCTGTAAAAAGAAAAAAAAAAAAGAAGTTCCGGTTCCCACCCTGTGCTTCAGACCTCACAGTGCCCTGTCTGTCTGTCCTGTCCACCTGTCTGTCTGCGCTTGACACATTAACACAGTCTCTCCACCATAAATCTCTCTCAGGTTTGAACCTCCTTCTCCATTCCTGTACTTTCCCACAGTGGCGTGAACTAGTCATCAGGGTGTCTCGCTGTGGTTAGACAATGCGGGGCCTCAGCAGACCTGTTTGGTCAGTGGCTCTCGCTGAGGGATTCAAAACAACAGATAACGAACGGAGCCCGACCTGGTGGCATCTATCTCATCATCTCACTCTACTTGATTGTATCGTGGCGTTTCTCTTAAGGAAGTCATGTCAGGCAGAGAGCGAGGGACTCACACACTCACACACTCACAGTAATAAGAAACGTCGCGGCGCGGCCCTTTGACCTCACATACCCCTGAGCGGCTTGACGCGCTCGCTGGAGTTCGTGGTTCGTTCCCCCTGAAAATGTGCGGCGCAGATGCACATGACAAAGTCCCCATTGAGCAGAGTCAATGGGAAATTGTTGGGGAAAGAAGGAGCGGGGGAGGGGGGGAGGGGGAGGATGTGTTTGCTCATGGGAATCTGGGACAAACTTAAGATTTAATGGAAAACCAATTAAACAATATTTAATTAGAATACATGCTGACCTCTCTGTGACCTTTCTGCTGATTTTTCCACCAGTAACTTTTGACGTGGGATGAAGCAGCGTCACAGTGTCATGATGGGATAGATAACGCTCACAGTGTGACATTTACTGTAATATTGTGATTATTGTAAGCTTTTGTGTCTTTGTAGAGAGCTAAAACTAAAGTTTGCTTATGATGGAATTTCATGTTTTATATTTTAGCTCCAGTGACTTTTCTAACCTTCAGAATTTATATTTTCACGTACACTTTTTGCGATCTCCGCACTTTTTTTGAGGAATTGAGATTTAAACACTTTGGTCTCTCTGGATTTTTTACTTTCACATCTTCTTAATTTTGCTGCATACATATACTGTGTTTTTTTTTTACTAAGAGCGGTTTTGTGTATTTAATATTCAACTTACACATTTACAGTGTTTTTTTATAATTGCAAAATATTATCGGTGTGATATCAGTATCGACCAAAGATAAGACTAACGACTGAAATAGTAGACTGACTAGGCTGTTTTTTTAATGTTTATTTATTTTTCACAGTGAAGAACATGTAAATCTTTAAATATGCAAAGTATTACGTAAATTTTTACTCCAGTAGAGACTAAAGGACGTCCTGTGTACTCCTAATATGTCGTTGTGTCAGAAGCCCAACATCGTGAATCCTGAGAAGATCGGAGAAACAGATCATCAGTGTTGTTCCGTAACTAGTTTTTGAACTTTTTAATATTTTATCAGATGGAGGAAGAAAAAAAAACAGCTAAATATATGGGCCAAAAAACTGGCTTCAATTATCAGCCGTTAAAAGCCTGTATCAGTCAATCTCTCGTTTGTATGTCACCTTTATTTTCTCCTTCCTCGTTTCTTTCATACAAACCAAAACTTTTCAGATTTAAAAAGCAAGTGGAGCATCAACAGTCTTTACAGATCTTTGTCTTTGTCTAATCTTTGCTGGTAACAAACAGCATAGGACAATATGATTAATAGCCTCCGTTTAGAAATTGCACTTTGAAACACAATTGATTATTTTATTAAGTGCAAACAAAAGATATCTTAACGTGGGTTATCACTTCTTGTGTGGAAGAATCTACAGTTTGTTCTCACGGTGTCGTGATTTTTTTTACCCGATGAAATGTGAATCCGCAGAGTGAAAGTCAAAAACAAGCGAGTGCGGTCGCAGTAATTGAGTTTTAAAAAAAGGAAATGAAGTCACAGTGAGTTCTGTTTTGTCCTTCAGTGGCTGCTGCTTCTCTTCATGTGGGTTCAGTGTTGATGACTTTCATGTCTTTTTTTTATGTTTTGTTTGTTTGGCCTTCATCTCTTCATCAAACTGGGGAAGTTGGTGCAGACGGAACCGTCGTAGAGGATGTGAGACATTTAACCCTTTAGCACCGAGCGTTCGCACAAGTGCACTTTGCGTTAGCGTAATTACGCGACGGCTTGTGCTGTCAGAAAAATTCCAACAGTTCCTGAAAGCTGAGAGGTTGCATGTCAAAGCCAGCGCTGTTGCAGGAAGCCGGCAACATCAGAACGGGAGATAGTGGGTGAAATAGTTTCCATTTTCTGGAGGTTTTTTGGACATTGAGACAAAAACACTCAAATTTTAAATTTAGCATGCAAAATCTGGTGTTTTGCATGCTACAATGTTTTTCTTTCATTTTAAAATGTTAATACACTATTTGAACATGCTAAATGGGAAAAAGCCCTTACTCACAGGACATTTTCTGGCTCTTTTTTGGTTAAAAAAGTCCAGACGGATATTTTGAGGCATGGGTGTTAAAGGGTTAACAGTTTTGCCTCTATTATCTAAATGTTTACATCAAGTTTGTTGTTTTGCATCAGTGATGCGTGACGTAAATGTCATTCTTGAGCAGGTTTTATGTTGTTTGTCTTCATATTTGCGACTGTGACGCTGTTAAAGTGGGTACTTTTTAAGGTCTGATAACCCGGGGCAGCTCCAGGCACTTGAGATTAGATTAGATTTTAATTCTTTTCATGGTGCACTGTCTTTTTAAAAAACGGTATTATACAAAAAAAGAGGAGGAAGTTCACTGGACGTGTCACAGCTTCCATTATGTGAAGCGAAAGAGGAAGTCATCATGCTTGATCTGCTGACCTGTTACCAGAGGGTCATTCCATGTGCGGTGGGAAAAAATCTAGTGTACGGCGCGGCGGATAAGACGAGTGAGACACCCCACTCTGTCCTTACCCCACCACACCACACCCCCGCCTCACCCCCCACGCTGGGCCAGGAGCCCACATGCCCCTCTGGTGTGCTGCTGCTGTCAGGGAGCCAGGCTGATTATGTGCTCATTACTCCAGCCGGGCAGAGAATGGCAGAGTGGGAGGGGAGCAGCAGCAGGCTGCTGGCTCCCCAGGCCTGCAGGCTCCCCAGGCCCCAACGCTGCACTAATGAGAGCAGGGGGAGCGGATGGGCACACATGGGGGGGAGGTTTTACTGCCCAGGGGCCAAGAGGAGAGAGATATACACCCAAGGAGACACCAGCAGGGACTACAGCTGCATGATAGCGTCAAAAAAAGAAATGATATTGGGATTATTTTTTGATAGATGTTGTGATTGTGATATGATTCATAAGTGGAAGCACTTATCTTTTGATTTTCCTGCATCATGCTTTTTTTATGTCCATTGATTTGGATATCACACTCCGTTTTACCAGTGTAGTCCTGGTATCCTCCTCCCATTAAAGTAGAAATAAGCAGCCCACAGCATGACTGTGCAGCCTGTGCAGAGTGAAGCATGCGATATAAATGTGGTGATTCTGACCCCGCAATAATTAACATTGTGTCACAGTTTCCGTCGCCTTTATTTATGCACATTTTACATAAAAAACCTTATTGAAAACAGAAATTTTAATAGGAAAAAAAAATTTGGAAATGCCGCATTGACATTTTTACATATAAGAGAGGTGGAAAAGGTGCAGTTTTGAGTGAAATGTCACTCAAATTTCACTGCAATGGAAAGAAAAAAACTTGTGGGAATGATGGACGACAGGAGGGTTTTTTGTGGGACTGATGAGGAAACCACCAAACCGACATTCCTCCACTGAAGCAGCAAATGTTTCCACAATAACAACAACTTATGACTCAGACCTTAAATTAACATTTTCTTATACAGAGATATTTTGAATATTTGTGAAATTTGGCAGAAATTTCAAATAATAAAAAAAAGTACTTAATTGTACAGATTGTAGAACGAGCCTTTAATATTTATATCAGGAGCCAGAACCACCGTGTTTTTACAGTACTTTTGATAAACTAACTCAAGGCCACACAAGTTCAACGACACACTTAAAAGGGGAGGTGAGGATTTTTCATCTGCAACTTACACCAATAAATGTTGCTAAATTCTTTACTCTGTAGATGTAGAGAGAGAAAAAAGAAGAAGTAAATCCCAGCATCTGGTGGGGACAGAGAAGTGCGGGGACAGTGTGCAGATTGGGTCCATAAGGCCCGTATGCTAATCGGGACGCCTGCTCCGGCCTCAGGTCCTCAATTATTCAACAGTCAGGTTTGTTTAGCATTCACTCGGTATTGCTTTTTGGTAGAAATGGTGGTGCTGGTCGTGGCGAGGTGAGGGCGAGGTGGGAGGAATGGGAACAAGCTTCTCTGTGAACACACACACACACACACACTCACAGGTCTGAGCACCAATTCTTATTGACTTCCATTAATTTTCACAGCCAGTTCCTCCGAAATGAGATTCTGCCTCATTTAGGACCAGGTTTTGGTCTCCGTGAGGACTTACTGGTCAATATTTATGCCAGAAAATGTCCCAAAGAGCGCACGCACACACACACACACACACACACACAGTCGTCCAGCACCCCAAAAAAAAAAAACCAACCTATTTCAGCTCCTGTGTTCAGAGCGCGCTGCGTTCTCATGAATAATACATCAAAGGTGCTGCAGGGCTGGTGTGATGCAGTATGAGGAACCTGTCAGACCATCAGTAGTGGCCGAGCTCGGCCAGGGAGCAGAGGAGGCGAGAGGAGAGGAGAGGAGGCGAGGGGAGAGGAGAGAAGTAGAGTTGGCGTGGCTGTCTGAATCGTCTTTTATAACGTAATAAAAGTCTGCCGATAATGTTGTCAGGGCTGCGAACGTCGTTCAGTCATTTGCAGTAATTTGTCCGCGCGGCCTTTTTTCCTCCGTGTCATTACTGACTACACTGACTCGTACTGTTACACTGGATTAGAGGGAGCTGTGACTCTATAATGAGGCAGAGCTCACCGGTGTGTGTGTGTGTCCCTCACTAGAGGAGTCTCTGACTTTAAAAAAGAACTTTGTGACCAATTTTCCAATGTTTTAATCCTGAGAAAACACAGATTAGGGCCGAACAATTAATCGAATATGCATCACAAACATGACGCTGGTGAATCTGGTCTGCGTAAATCCTGAGGGGCCATCCATCCCATCGTCTACCACTTTAATCTCCACATGAGGGCCGCGCGGTGGAGCTGTGCCAATCTCAGCTGACGTAGGGCAAAAGGCGGAGTCACACCCTGGACATATCGCCAGTCCGTAGTTTTTGAATCCTCTAGATATCACAAACGGTTTTAATCCCTCACACTACAGGATAATTCGACCAGATAATCTGTCCATATCAGCCTAAAATCTGAATTGAAGGCACCCACGGTTGTCGGATCGGGACGGAAATCTGGCCAATTATCCTCCAGTGTGGGGACAGGCTTTTATGGGATTATCCGGGGGTTTAAATATGGGCTGATCTTGAACTTGACACATGCACAAGAATCACTGTCTTTGTGTCAGGAGTGTCAGGAGTAATAAAGGCGACGAGGGACCTGGTCCTCTCACTGTGTCATAAGTCACTTAGTCAGTGAATTGTTTAAGTGAATTGAAGTGGCAAGGTCTCGAGCAGCATTCCACACATGCCTCTGGTTCCCTGCGTGTGCTGCAGTCGTCAGCGCTCTGTGGCAGAACCAGATATTATTACCCTTCTCTCTTTTTTTGTGTGGAACACATATACGAGATTTTTTTTTAACCCATTTCGGCTCAACAGACTTTTGACTGCGGGTCTGGCGAGAGTTTCTCATTTTGAACAACCTGGATCCATCATGAAATCAAAGGCTTTGGGGAGGACTGTGCTGAATACTGATCTGAGGTCTGTGCAGCGCCGCGGAGCCGCTGCAGAGACACGAGGAACCAGTGCTTTGATTCCAATCAAACCTTCTGACAGAGACGCTGCTGATTATCTGCAGATTTACCATGGGAAATAATGTTTTAACAAAAATATTCATCCGCCCCAGTGGGACTCCACTCTCGCCTGACCACTTGGGGGGGGACGTTCACGGGAGTAACACGACACCGTGTTGTTCTAACCCACAATTTCGACCGCCTTTGACCTTTTTTGGGAGGCGATGACCAGACGTAAAGCACACGCCGTCCCACGCGATGAACGGCATAGTGTCGGTACGGCCGACTCTAAAGACATGCGACACGGTCGGGCTCCCTCTCACGTCCGCTTCCTGTTGGCGTTGACAAACAGGGCTTGGATTTCTCAGCATGCCAGGCATTCTTTTCACCCTGTCTTTCCTGGAGTTTTGAAAAGGCCTCTGAGCCTCCCACCCAGAAATCGCCGAGCATAAAGCCACACAAAGCTGCGGGGTTATTCAGTTTGTTCTAAGCTCTCTTCCCCATCGGCTGTTTGCCTAGTAATTCAATTCAGATGTGCAGGATCCAAAAACATGTTTGCTTGACTGAAATCCACCCCTCCACCCACATTGACCAAGCACTGTGCTTTTCTTAGCGCCGTTCCAAGTTGGACAGCCAAGTGAGGTGCTGCCACCTCGGCCTTTTTAGCTTCAAAACCCTGCGGAGGAGACAGACATCTTTTCTCTGCACCGTCTCAGCGACTTCTCCAACATTCCTGTCACTGTGTGCACTCGCTCCAACACTCGTCCTGTGTGGGTTTTTTTTTTTTACCTGCTAACTGAGCGCTGTACCCCACCACCACCACCACCGCCCGTCCCCCGTTATCAACAAGCCGGTCTGTGTAAAAAAAAAAGAAAAAGAGCACGAGTGCAGATACCATCTGGTTCCAGGTTGCGCGTTATCCCTCCTATCACGTATATGTTGTTTATATTTAAAACACGGCTCATGTTCCTTGTGGTTTCCTTATTACACTTTGCTCGAGGATCATGAAACCAGACGCATGGAGCTGTCATGGGCCGGAGGAATATTACCTCCATACATAAGGCGAGTGAAAGAAGGCATTGATACACTTGTGTTTGGTTTAAAGTCACGATTCAGCCATTAGTCCGGTTTGTTTCGCTTTGACAAAAAGCACATTTTCATACGCTTTCTGAGGTTTTTTTTTGGGGGGGGAACGTTTTTTTTCCCCCCCGCTGTAATTAGTTTAGTCTGATTTTGATTGATTTGATAAAAAAAAAAAAGAGAAAAGTTTGTGATTTTAAAGATGAAGTCGCAGCATGAAAGAGACGCATGATTCTTTTCTCCATTATTCAAGTTCTCGTTTGGTTCAGAAAATGTTGAAAAATGTTTTTCAAACCTCAAAAAACGTTATATAACATATACATTCAAAAATTCAGCATATTTGTTTGGAGACCCCAAAACATTTGCCCGTGTCCCATCTGTGGGCCGCGACCCAGACTTTGGGAAATACTGGTCTTAGCTCTTAATACATCAGGGGGGGGGAGATATCAGCTATTAGTAAATATAATAAGTATTTTATTGCTGCAACTAACAATTATATTTCATAATTAATTTATCCGTCGATTATTTTCTCGATTCATCGAGAATTTGAATGTTTACAAATCTGGACATGATGATGTTTTTATATGTCGTGTTTTGTCCACAAACCAAAAATGATTCAGTCAATATTCACATTTAAGAAGCTGAAAACATCACGTTAACGTTTTGTTTTCTTCAGTTAGACAGATATCGTGATGCGTTGCGATATGATCGCCTCGCGGTATATTTATTATCACAGAATCGTCGTATCGCGATATTATTGGTATCGTGGTACCTGTGATTCCCACCCCTAGTCTCACGCATATTTTGCGGGTTGTACATGTTACACCCTGTAAATAAAAACACTATTATAGCATTGTCTTGTACCAGTTGTTCATTCGTTCAGTTATTTTTTATCAAAGTGAGTTTGGTCGTGGAGAGTAAATGAGCTTCCTGTTTCAAAGACCAGCAGCCGCCACTGTTATTGCGACCTGCATTCTCCCCCCCCCCACACACACACACACACACACATTAGCGCTGGGCTGCTGATTTGAAACTTAGGAACGATGTTTAGAGCACACAGGATTTGGTGTATTCCAGGATTTTGAATAATTAAAAAGCATCATTTGAAATTCTCACAGAACTGCTTCCCAAATTGTGTTGGCACACCCAGGTCTAGAGGTCTGACACATGGAAGGAAATGCAGGCTACGTTTGTGCGTGAAGTAGAACAACAAAGCACAACTTAAATATACATGACATGCGGGACCGGGGATTTCAGCACAGCCAGTCAACGCTACTTCTGCCATGAAGGGATGTAATCAAAGCTATTTTTCTATTTTTCTGGTCCCCGGTCTCTGCTCATCATCACACGCCTTGACCCTGAGGTCAGTTTATTCACCTGTGTTCTGAGTTGATTTTCTATTGTACATGCATGTCCATGGAAGTGCAACAATAACACGGTGGTGACGGCGGCGGCGGCGGCGACAGCTGTGCTGTGTTGGCTCGCTGATGCGTCTCAACTCTCCGTGTGGGACGTGGCACTCGATACTCGGTGTCCTCCAGCGTCAGATAATTCAGGCCACATCCATACGACTCTGTTTTCATTTAAAAACGATGCAGAAGTTCCTGCTCAGGATGTTTCCCTGCTGTCCACGTTAACCCCACGGTTGTTTCTCATCAATTGTCAGTTTTAAACAATAACGGCGTTAAATGTAGCCGAACTGCATTGTGGGTAGTCGTGGGACACTATAGGATATTATCGCAATGAATGAATGTTTATTTTGCTCACATTCATATAAAAAGTAAATATAAAAAGAGATAATTTAACACAATTATGCCAATAACCAAAACAGGAATAGGCTGAACAACAATACAAGGAGAAACCAAGAAAATCATATTTACATTGTTCTTACAATTATAGTACGAGACTTTCAATCCGCATTGCAAGCTGTAATTATTGTACATTTCAAACTTTTTTTGAGTAAAAGAAGTCAGTCGTGGCGATTTTCTATTATCGTGATAATCGTGAAAATCCTGTCTAACTCTTTATTATTAATGTGCCACAAGGGGGCACTGCGTCTTTCCTCATTCCTTCCTTCATTCTGATCTTCGAGAAAACCAAATGTCTCTCCATTTATATATATATACACATATATATGTATATATATACATAGCATGAAATGGTTGAATATTGAGGTTGTGATTTCCCTACTGATCATTTCTATGTAAAAGCATGTTATTTTTAAAAGAAGGGCAAATATAAAACTATGGTTGTAGCCTTTTTTTTAGTGAAATTGATTTAATTCGCTCCGCCTCAGTCACGATGTCCTCACGTACAGTTTGTTATTCTGAGAAGTCCAGCGGCGGTGACCATGGGTGCATACTATGTATAAACGCTCACAAAGACCGTCGGCCGCTCAGTCTCCGGTTAAATCTGGAAGGAAAAAAAAAGAAGTCCTGAGCTAAGTGATCTTAATATAGCCGTGTGTAACAGCAGTAAATATTTTCTTCACTCCACGTCTGGAATCACCACAATCAAAGCCTGTTTCGACATTGCAGGAACCAATTTTCGTAAGATTTAAAGGGAGGAAAGAGGTTGGTCCTCCTCCTCCTCCTCCTCCTCCTCCTCCTCCCCCTTTCTTTTTTTTTTTTTTCTAAATAAAAAGAGGCTACGATTTGGAACAATTCTGAGCAGCTTGAGGCAGCAGAGTTTACAGAAGTCTCAATGCAAACCTTGTTCCCTGGCAGACCACGCTGGAGAGAGACGAGAGGTGGGGGGAGGGATATTGAAGAAAGGTTAGCCTAGAGGAACAAGACTCCTTTCTCCCCCCCCCATCGCCCCCCCCCTCCCTTTCCTCACCCCCCACCCCTTGACCCTCCCATGTGACAAGTTGAGCCAACAAGTGCTCTATTCAGCCAGGCAGCGAGAGGAAATGACTGCGAGGCTGAGTGCTGCCTAATGAAAGTAGAGACGCGGATGATCGTTATTATTATTATTATAATTATTATTATTATTATCATTATCACCATCGTCTTTATCTTTGTCAAAGTTAAATCTAAAAACAGCCACAAAGTTTCCTCTTATCTGGAGTCGTACTACCGTCCTGTCAGTGGGCGTCTGCTCGTTGCCATGGAGACAGTGCTGTCAGACAGAGTGGGAGATGATGTCTCCACATGTTTATGGCTCTTCAGTTTACCTTCGCCTGATTGTGTTTGTTTGTGGTGTCGCTGCTGCAGTCACTTCTGGACTCTGTGGCACCGTTGTTTGGTTTTTTCTCTCCTCCTCTTGCTGGACTGAACAAACAGTTTGCTCCTCAGCTAAACGACTGTAATGGTCTTGGCATGTGGCCGTGAGCCTTTTTTTTTTTTTTTTAGTGTTCCTTGGTGCTGGTCCAGATTGCATCACAGGGCTGGTCACACACACACACCAGAGAGTGTGTGTTTACCAGAGAGGGCACTCACACGTGATGGCAGACTTACTTTTGGACAATGGTCACCAGGGATCATGTGCTGAGCAACAATACAGGATTATAAAATACTTTGTTTTTCAGCAGAGTCACTTTAAACTCTTTCAGATTAAAATGAGCAGCTATACCTGGGATTTTTATTAACCCTTAGTGCTCACAGGTGCACCGTTGGTAAATTATACACAACTCCTTATATGGACATCCTGGGGCGTGTGTGTGTTTACAGGTCATAATATAGCTTCAGGCTTTACACAATGCGTTTTTACCGTGTTGATGAGTCAAACTTATGATTAATCTTGTGTCGGGAGTAGCGATAATCATGCAAAAGTCACAAAATAAACCGTTTTTTTTTTTTTCATAAAAATGAGCCATATTTCACAAATTCAATCCGATTTTTTTTATTTATTTTTTTTGTTCTTTACTATTTTGTATCTTTTGCTCAAACTCTTGGCTTTTCTGGATTACTCGAGTAGTTGTTTGGTTCATAAAATGTCAGAAAGTACTGAAAAATGTCGATCATTGTTTACCAAACCTCAAAATGATGATATTCTGAAATGTCTTGTTTCTGTCCACAAACCAAAATTATACATTTCTAGTGATTTTTGTTGTGATATGAAGCAAAAGAAACCCAAAAATATACACATTTAAGAAGCCAAAAAAGACGTTTTAACTATTAAGTAATATTTAATCTACAAAAAAAAGTCCCTAAAAGCAAAAGAAACATACATGGCTATGTGGCTAATGGCTTTGCTAGCAGCATTAGCATTAGCAAGTTGTTTGACCCAGGAGTGAATGCTGATTAAAAGCATAATCTCCGGCCATTAAACAGGGTTTTTTGACCAGTGGGAATGTGGAATATGCTGAATTACGCTGAATTATGCTGAATTATGTGGACCTTTGTCTCATTCCTGTGTCCTTTCTGTCCCTCGCAGTCCAACAAAGTCCCCGTGGTGCAGCACGCTCACCACGTCCACCCTCTGACGCCGCTCATCACCTACAGCAACGAACACTTCTCCCCCGGGACGCCGCCGTCTCACCTGTCCCCGGAGATCCTCGACCCAAAGACAGGTGACGACTCACGGCTGACACAAAAGAGACGGTTTTTGACATTAGACACAGTCTGAGTTTTCTTTTTCTCTTAATGATGATACAAATAATACACAAGAATGTATGTTTTCAAGCTGTCCACTTAGTTAAAGTACTAAATGGATAAAGATTTAAGATTTAATTCATCAGAGTGTCTCCTAAGCCTTTTCTTTTGGGCTGTCACTATTTTTACTGGTGAAGTTGAATTTTTCTACCAGTTTCTGCCAGATTTAATCATTTTAACCTACATTTTACACATTGGCCCTTTAATAAATAAGGAAAGAACAGTCATTGCTGTGAGTTAGCCTCTCACTCACATGTTTTATTATTCACTGAACACGAGCGTACTCTTGTATCGTAGATTTGCTCCATATGACAAGTTTCTCCAGCTAGAATTTGAGCTTTGTTTGCACTGCTCTTTAGCCCAGTTATTGTTATTATCTATTTATAAAAACACTACAGGACTGTGTGCAAACCTCTTAGGCCGTCATTAGATGGTTTAAGCAATGCTATCATGACAGTAAAGTAGATTATCTCTACTCTTAAAAACCTGGAGTGGAACCCTAATTAATGTCACTGTTAAAACCTGTGTTCTATCCACTGAAGGTCTATTACACCAGGTTTGTCCAAGACATACTTTGAATTACATACATTTGAATTCAAATGTCAATGATGACAGAATTTGACAAAACATAAAAACAACAAAGTTAAGACTTTTACACAGGTGAATTAAACAGTAAGACAATTGGAAAAGTGCCACTTTAATAAGAGTGAACTGCATTTTAAAAGCTGTTGTTGTTGTTGTTGTTGTTGTTGTTTGAATGCAGGTATTCCCCGGACACCACACCCATCAGAACTCTCTCCATACTACCCACTGTCGCCCGGCGCTGTCGGTTCAATCGCTCATCCACTGGGCTGGTTCATGCAACAGTAAGTTCACCTATAATATAATTATAGTGAAAAAGATGTTGTTTCTAATCAATATTTTGCAGGTTCTTTCACTTGTATCACAGTTTATGTTAATGATTGACCTTTAAATTACCGATTGCAGTGGAATCAAATTAACAAAAATGAGAAAATACCACCTTGTTTTTTAAGTAAAGTAAAAAAAAGTCAAGTAAGTTGAAGTAAACCATCAAAACTGATGGTGGTCCTCTTCTTCTTCATTGTTGGTGCAGCGTTACAGCGCCACATACTGGCCTGGCATATTGACTACTTTTTTGAGGAGGTTTTTTGTGTGTGTGAAGACATTTCTTGAAACACCACACATTTTTAAAGACTGAAAAAGACAAAGATTGTATCGGGAAGGTTCTGTTTCTGTATCTGGGGGGGAGACCTTAAATCTTCCCCAAATTAACCCAATTTGATCAAATCTTTATAGAGTTTACAGTTGCGACGAATCAGGAGAATAATAAATTAAAAACATTGTCGTGTGTTTCGACATCGATTTGTAACGGTGCCGTTCCACGAGTATGGGATTTGAGTTGATGAGTAAAGGAATTATGGGTTTATCTATGTCAGCTGTGTTTGATTCACCTCACTCACTCACACACTCACTCACACACTCACTCACTCACTCACTCACTCCCTCTGTGTCTCCCAGGCAGGGCCAGCCCATGTACTCAATCCCTCCGGGGGGATTCCGTCACCCCTATCCAGCGCTGGCAATGAATGCGTCCATGTCCAGGTGAGCAGCTCATGTTAACGCCACTCCTCCTCCTCCTCCTCCTCCTCCTCCTCCTCCTCCTCAGAGAGGGACATTTAATATCTGCTGTTTTTGTGACGTGCTGTAATCTTATGAGACTGGGGGAAAACAAATTGGTAGGGATGACATGACGCAGTGTTCAGTATTAGAGGTAAACCTCTTTTTTTGAGAATTAGTGATCAATCATGTATTACAAATGTTGCATTTTGTTGCCAAGTCACTGAAACACTGTTTTTTGTATTTTATATGTTATTTTTGTCGTGAAAATACTGTCAATAATTGCACTGCAGTGCAGACATTAAGTGCAGAGTGGAGAGACAGACCATTAGTGAAGCTAAAAAACATGTTTGTGTTATTTGTTATCACTAAATCGTTATGTTTTGATGAGTAAGAGGGAAAAAAGAAGAAAATCCATATCAGTCGACCTCTACTCAGTATCAGTACTGGTCTGAGACTTGGGATATTGTAAAGAAATGACATGAATCTTATTTTGAATATAACGACAAAGTCGAAAACGTGGGTTTTGGGTGAAGAAACCCAGATCACGGACTGATTGGTGGTGTCAGGACTACAAAGGGATGTGAGGTCTAAGTCGATCACAGACAAGTTCAGCTTCTTAAATAGAGTGAACACATTATTGGCATTCAGCGCTTCTCTCCTGGCTTTACTCTGAGAGCTAAACTTCTCTGTTCTGAGTCAGTCCAACACACACACACAGGTTTATGCAGCTGTTCTTTTGAGGACACTGCATTGACGTCCATTCATTTAGACAGTGTACACAAAGCCTCTTCTCTAACCTTAACCATAACTAGTTCATTCCTGGCTCCTCAGAAATGAGCTTCTGCCTCATCAGGACCAGGTTTTGGTCTCCATGAGGACTACTGGTCCTGACAAGGTCCTAAAGAAACACACTCCTCAACTATCTCAACCTAATGCCCTAAAACCAAAGTCTTAACCCCAAAGTGGTCCTTAAAAGTTGTGAGGATCAGCCAAAAAAATGTCCATACACACTTCCTAAGGTTTATTTTGGTCCTCACAAGGATGCACATACTAGTATGTACACACACACACACACACACAGAGACACATGCTCACTCAGAGCCCGGGAGATGAAAGGGCCTGAGAATCGATTCGGACAAATCAAAGCTCGTCTTCACTCGCGCGTCACATCAGACGGAACACTCTGACCCCTCTGTCAAAAACTGGGCAGATTTGTAGTCGGGCTTCCGGTGTTAGTGTGAGATGAAATATTCACGGGAGTCTCTGTGATCAGTCTGCAGCAGCACGTGCAGCTTCATCCTCAGGCGAACGCACAACAATCACAACATACAGGAGAATACAGGAGTTTATAGCTTATTGTTCCCACGTGGTGGTTTAGAGCTTGTGTAATTGGTCTGAATTTGAAACATGGAAATTCAGTTAAATAGTCAGCGGTACAACATTTGGTGACCTCTGGTGTTTCCCTAATTTTCTATAAGTAGATCCACATTTTAAACCATCAAAGTTTATATTAGTGATTAGACTAATATAAACTTTACAGCCATATCTGTAAAAGTTAATGTAATTTTGTTTTGGTAAACAAATTATGCTTTTTATGCTTTCTATTCAAAAACATAAACACTTAAATCTTCAATAAAACATTTGTGAAAGTTCAGCAAATTTGTTTTGGGGGACCCCAAAAGAATTTGCCCGCGCCCCAACTGTGGGCCCCGACCCAGACTTTGGGAAACTTAATAATAATCGAAATGATTAAATACATGCTACATTGTGCATTGTCTCAATCTGTCATACATTAAAAGTCTTAAAATGGAGGGATTTAAACTTTCATAACAATCACTGTCGAGTGTGTGATTAATTGTTACGAGCCCCCCCCCACACACACACACACACACACACACACACTCTGTTACAATGCTCCATTGTGTGAACAATTGGAAAAGTGAGGGAGCCACTTTGTGAAAGGTGTTCTGTGTGGACGCCTGTCGGAAACGCTCCTCGTGCTCTGGAACGTGGTGAGGAAAGTGGTTTCAGGTGTCACGGCCATGCTGTCGCCATGGTAACAACACACTCCACTTTTCTCCAGCCACTGCTAAATAAAGGGGCTTTTGACAAAGTCTTTTTTTTCCTTTTTCTTTTTTCATACAGAAAGCAAGCATGTAACTCTTTGTACGTATGTGTTTTAGTCTAGACAGACACACAGTGAGTGAAGTTCAGAGCAGTCATGAGAGAAGTTACCGTTTTGTTTAAATGTTGCCTGCTGTTCGTCCTCAGCTTGGTGTCCAGCCGTTTCTCGCCTCACATGGTGACTCCGCCGCCGCACAGCCTCCACCAGACCGGCATCCCCCATCCTGCCATCGTCTCCCCGGCCATTAAGCAGGAGCCCAACGGAGACCACATCAGCCCCTCAATGCACGCGTAAGGGCAATTCACTCAGTCACCAAAACCTTTTGTTCTTGTTCTCACCCACACGGAAGCAGAACGTTTCTGAATACAAAATTTGACTCTTTACTTTTCAAGAAATATCCTCATACACAAAATCCCTTTAAAATGACTACAATATTAATGTTACAGTGGTTATTATTTCGTAACTTTTACTTTTTAACTGCCCCCATTTAAATCTTTCAACTGATCTCAATGATGAAATCAAAAAATACTGCCTGCCGTCCAAAGTTGTACAAAAGTAAGGCTCACTACAAGGTTTCATTTTAGTTTAATTTTTCATACAATTAGCATTAAAACGTAGGGAAAAAAGTATTATTAAAATGTGTCAGGAGAGGTAAAAAAAAACACAAGCTTATACAGTAAGAAAGAAACTAAATAATGAACCAAAGAAATAACACAATATATATAAAAAAGAAATCAGTAAAAGGCAATTTGGTAACAAAAAAACACATTTACAGTTATACAAGTACTTTTTAAAATATTTCTAACGATGGCAATCTCACTTTGTACTTACATATCTGTACACTACGATCTCTGGGTGACGACTGTTTGTGTTTTGTATTAAACAAAGGAACATGCTTGTGACCAGCATGTGTAGTTATTTACCGTACGTTCTAAAGATGCCGAACCCGAAGCTGGAAAAACCAGAAGTGAATGCCAAGTAAACACAATCCCTCTTGTCAAAAACCTGTTTAAACCCAGATTTAAAACTAACTTTAAACGGCAGAATCAACATCAGAAAACTTATCCCACCGTGATCTAATCCCAGTTTATGTTCCTTATTCGTCGGTGCACAGTAGAAAGAGCTGGTCCAAAAACACCCAGGTTTAAATGTAGTAGTATCATCCGACCACTAAGTATTGTATTCTGGGATTTTGTGATATGGATTTTTCCTCCATTAACGTCACATCTTCGACTGTTTTTTTTGGGATCAGCAGGAAATCGCCCGTTCCTCCCAAGAAAGAAGAGGACAAGAAGCCTCATATCAAGAAGCCTCTGAACGCTTTCATGCTGTATATGAAGGAGATGAGAGCCAAAGTAGTGGCAGAGTGCACTCTGAAAGAGAGCGCGGCCATCAACCAGATCCTTGGAAGACGGGTAAGTGGCACACACATACACATCTGTGTGTATACTGTATATGTGTGAGGGGCTGCAGCTGATAACTCACCAATCGCTTGGTTATTTTCTCCATTTGGTCCATAAAATGTTGCTGAAAAAACCCTCAAAATGACAGCGTCCTCTAATGTTTTAAAGATTTTCTGTTTACCCATTTGTCAACCGCTTACTTATTGATTAATTACCAATAATTGGTGATTACTACGCGCCGTCCTTTGACCTGTTTTGTCTTTTTGTCCACAGTGGCATTCCCTGTCAAGAGAGGAGCAAGCCAAATACTACGAGCTGGCCAGAAAGGAGAGGCAACTCCACTCCCAGCTCTATCCGGGGTGGTCAGCACGAGATAACTATGTGAGTTGTGACATTTTTATGGTCTGGTTTTATGTCGGAGAGGATTGAAAGAATGTTTTTCCTCGCTAGATTCAGTCAAACACGACTAAAAACACACTTTTTCCACCATGAAAAACATCAATGTTGTTGTTCTTTTGCGCAGGGAAAGAGGAAAAAGAGGAAGAGAGACAATAAACCCGACTCCAAACCAGAAGGTAAGAGTTCTCGTTCTTCCTGACGACCTTTATTTTCTTTTATTCTAACACGAAACTAACTCAATCTCAGTCAGGAGAGACGAGCGACAGCAGAATGGATTTATTACAGATTAACCAGATTAATGTCTGTAAAGAGTCAGTGAGGGACATTTCAAAGATGAGGAAATTCCCTCAGAGTTCAGACACTCTGACCTAGTGTGACTGATGAAGGATGAAGAGCGATGGATCCAATGAGACTGAGAAGAATTGGAGATAGGAGATGGGTCACACATGACGGCGGCGGCGGCGGCTGCACGAGAGAACTAAAGCAGAGAGAGAGAAAACATACTTAATGTGCACGGATTCTTCTCTTCACACGTGATATATGTGAGAAAACAGGGCCAGAGGTCATGTGGAAAAAATCACAACTGTGGAGTAAAGATTGAAAACTGCTTTGTTTTGTTCAGGATGTTTTGACGCACAGCGGCCTGCTAGCAAACATAGCATTTTCTTTGTCCGCGATGTAAAAACACGCAGAAAAGCTCTGACACTTTATTTAAAATCCCTAAACGTGAGGACATGAAGTCGAGAAGAAGAGCAGAAAGAAGCTGTGACGCTGGAGTTACCGCTGATAGAGAAAGAGGGAGACAGAGAGCAGGACTGTAGCTAAAGTAGCTCTGTGTTTGTGTGCAGTACGTTGTTGCAACTGTGGTTGGAACGGTGGCGTGACACCAAAGCGTTATCATTAATATTGTGTACAAACACCAACTAACAGCAACATTTAGTCAAAAATAAAGTGTATATATTTATATGTAACTAAATTAGCTGTAGCTAAACTAGCCAAAGTGTATTTTTATACTCAAGTGTACACATGTATGTAGCTCAACTAGCTGTGGCTAAACTAGCTAAAGTGTATATTTATACTCAAGTGTATACTTGTATGTAGCTAAACTAGCTGTAGCTAAATCAGCTAAAGTGTGCATTTATACTCAAGTGTATACTCGTATGTTGCTAAACCAGCTAAAGAGTATATTTATACTAAAGGCTAAACTAGCTAGTGTACTAAAGCATATGTATTATGTACCTAGCTAAACCAGCTGTTTGTGTACAGTATGTCGGTAAAACTGTGACAAAAACGTCTACGTTCGGCAGCTTTGGTCCCCACTAAAGTGTGTATTTATACTCAAGTGTATACTCGTATGTTGCTAAACCAGCTAAAGAGTATATTTATACTAAATGTACTTGTATGTAGCTAAACTAGCTAGTGTACTAAAGCATATGTATTATGTACTTAGCTAAACCAGCGTACCTCAAAACGTCTACGTTCGGCTGCTTTGGTCACCACTAAAGTGTGTATTTTATGAATGCTCCTACAGTGGATGTCGTAGAGAATGTTACAGAATTCCGCGATTTGAAAGCAAATCTTTAACATTTAGTAATTCTTTTAATTATTTAAATTTGACAAGGTGGTAATAACACATGTTTCTGTGTCAAAGTAAGAAGTGTTATTTGTTTATTGTTTCAAACACACTTTAAAAGAAAGAAGTGGGTCAACAAGGGGATTTTGTAAAGAGGCAAACGTGTTGCAGCTAAAACCAGACAACAGCTGATCACTTCATTGACACCATGAGAAATGACAGTTAGGAATGTAGGGTGTGAAGTCTGAGAATGAAGACAGAGTGGTCCTCCTGACTGAAAATACCACCACAGCTTCTTTTCCTTTTTGTCCGATTGCAAAACTCAACTGCATGTTTATTCAAAATTATTTTTATCTACCCTCTTTTTTTTTTTTGTTGCATGTTTTCTTTTCTTCACTAACATACACTAACCTTTTTTCCCTGCTTCTTTTTTACTTTTGACAAGCAGCTTATGAGCTTCAGTGCTAATAGTGGCAGGTATGTCAGCGGTTGTGCAACTAAATGACAATGATAATTATGAAATAAATACATTTAAAGGTCCAGTGTGTAAGAATTAGTGGTCCCGTTCAGACCTGGTCGCGTCTTCACTCAAATACATACAGACATCATGTCAAATTATGTTTTTAAGGACTGTACAGATGTTTGTGTTTGAGTGAGAGTCAAAGCTCATGGAAGAAGTTCAGACCTGCACTTCTGGAGTTCTGCACTTGATTGTATCAGCCAGGAGAGATTTTATGACAAGGTCTGAATGGGTTCAGTGATAATACGACAGTGAGACCACAGATTGTAGCAAATGTCAGACTCCTTCAGAGTTTCCTTGTCAAACTGGTTGGCGAACTATGGTGGCCTTAGCATACCAGAAAGAATTTAGTTCTTCATTTTCATGATCAACTTCTGCCTCGGAATGCAAAACAGTTTAGGGCTACTGTAGTAACATGGCGGCACAAGATGGCGGTCTCTGTAAAGTAAGGCCCTTGCCTAAAGTTTGCAGAAAAAGGCTTTTTCTTAAGCTCTAAAACCTAATATACCTTTTTTTAGGGACTTATACACAAACGTATTGAGACTAAAGTGTATAACATTTAAACATAAACAAATATCCTTTAATTCCTTGAATGTCTCTAGCTCCACATGTCTCTGAGTGTCTCTCAGTATAGCCATATTTAGATGAATGTCAACGGGCGACATTCTCACACTGCACACAGGAAGTTAAGACAGACAGGCAACAGCATCACTGCGACAGTATGTATGACTGAAAACACAAAGAAACTGAAAAGAAGTTTCAAAAGTGAATTCTTCTGCTCAAAGATTTTTATTTTTATTTTTTGACGGGTTAAAAACTTCCTGTCCTCTGTCAGGTCTGATAGTTTTGCTTGACAGTTTATTTTTAAATGAAGGACGCCGCATACAAATAATGTTTCATTGTGTTTATAGAAACCAAACAGAAGCAGAATAATAACACCAACAACAACAAAAATCCCACGTTGCAGCAACACTAAACTCTGCTAAATGTTACACAGTGGACCTTTAAAATAACATGAAACGTGCTCTCTGTTGCATCGTCAATGCAAACCATCTAACTGAACATCCCGTGTCTCTGTCTCTTGTGACGTTGTTGATCAGGTTGATTTAAATGTGACTTTCTGTCATTGCATCGTCTTCACTGTTGTCACAGTCACTCCTTCACGTCTGTCTCTGTCTCTGCAGAGGAACTCAAAAACCAGCACTGGATCCATAATTCAGCTTCTTCATGTTGTTTTCTTTCTCTCTTTTTCTTTCCCCCCTCCAGACTTCTCAATAAGAAGCAAAAAGCAGTGCGTGCAGTACCTGCCCTCGGAGAAGATGTGCGACAGCCCGGCGTCGTCTCACGGCAGCATGCTGGACTCGCCGGCCACGCCCTCCGCCGCCTTGGCGTCGCCGGCCGCTCCCGCCGCCACTCACTCCGAGCAGGCGCAGCCGCTGTCGCTCACCACCAAACCTGAGGGACGCATGCACCACCACCACCACCACTTCTCCCTGGCCGGGAAGTCCTCTGGATCCTCCTCCTCATCCTCCTCTTCTTCCTCCTCATCCCATCCCAACATCTCTATCCCGATGGGTTCCTCAGGCAGCCAGCCGACCACACCCATCCTCAGCCGGCCAATCCCGTTCACCTCTCTGCACCACTCCATGCTCTCCCCTCCCTCCCCCTTCCACCAGGCAGCCCTTCACTCCCACCACGCCCTGTTCCAGTCGCAGCCCCTCTCCTTGGTAACCAAACCGACCGAATGAATTTGCAGAATTTTTGTTTTTTTGTTGTTGTTTTTTGTTCCCATTTATTGTGCTGTATATTGCTTTTTTCCTCTCAAAATAGTTATTAGAGCAACTTTTTTTCTTAATGATGAAAAGGACGAAATGTTATTGGTCAATATTTGACCGCCTCCTTTTCTACATCTCTCAAATGACACAAAATGTATTTTTTTGTAAAGTTTACTGCAGAACTGGTTTCTTTTTTTTTCTTTTTTTCCCCGCCCCCTTTTTTTGTATGCATTTATCCAATGAACGGACAAACTCTTGTATAAAAGATCCAATGTACATAAAGTTTCTTTATAAAAAAAAAACAACAAAAAGGAACAAAAAACATGTTTTCTCTTTAGCCAAAATCTGATTAATGTTAGTATTAAGTTTTTAAGTCATAGTACTGGCCAATAATTGCAGCCCCTCCCCCCTCCCCCCTCTTTTCAATTCACGAGCGTGTGCCCCCCTTTTCCTTTGACATGTTAAATAAACATTTGAAATTGTTTCTTAAAGGAAACGCTTCTGTCTGTGCTTTCATGTTGTTGTCGTTTAAAGGGAAAATATGTACCTTAGAATAAGGCCTTAAGCAAAAATCCAAATCTTCTTTAATGTGAATATTTTCGGTATGTGGACAAAACAGAGACATTTGAGAACACAAATAATTTTGTTGCTGATAAAGTCAGTGTTCTTTTGACCATTCAGTATTAAAACTAAACATAAATGTTTTATGTTTCGACATTTGTGTCACTGTAGCCGAATTGTGAATGAACTGTTTCCTTAATCTCTGATGACATATCATGGTCATTTTATGACTTAATTTCTTATGTAAAGCTCCCGGTCAAGACGCTTTTCAGAGAGGTACTGAGGCTTTTCTAATGTTTGCTATTTCTGGCTCTTATAAGTTGTAGCTCGCTGTGTTTGAGTAACTGCTGGAAAACGTGTCAAAGTGCTACGAGCTGCATTTTAGGGCGGGTGGTACAACAACAAATAACATTTTGCAGCAGGCAAATTAAAATGTAAATTGCAAATGATCTGGCTGCACGATTGTTTTCATGTTTCCTTGGTCTCTGATGACACATCATGGTCATTATATGACATATTATAACTAGAATTTTTTAAATACGGTAATGTAGTTTGGGTCAACTCTTACATAGTAGTGACTATGATACATAACAAGTCAATAACTGGCTTTTTTGTGGATTTATTAAGTGCTATAAACGTGTCAATCCAAAACCTGCCTGCCAGTATTTTTTTAAACCTCATGTAATATTTTATGTCCACACCGGGAACGTCTTCAAACCTGGCTTGCGTTGGGGGAGGAGTTCAATGTTTAATAAAGCAGAATTAGGCTAACCGCCTAATGGAAAATGAGAAAACAAATACAAATAAATAATTGACGACCGCTCCTTTATCCCACAACAACGACAAAATAGCAGGTCAGGCCCGGTCCCGGCGCTCTGAAACCCTGCCTGGGTTCCTCTTTTTTTTTTTTCTTCCACTTTTGCAGCATCTTTATCCACGGTCTGGCACGCGGCCTTGGCTTTAATTAACTCAGAGGTAATGGGATGGAGCCCGCGGGACCTCATTAGGCATTTCAATTAGTGAAAAATGCACAAGGTAGGTTACAGTTTTTGGTGGCCTTGGAGATGAGGAGTTGTGCCAGGGACAGACCAATTAAGTCAGAGGGGTGGTGGTGGTGGTGGTGGGTAGGGGGGTGATGATCTGTGGTACCGGCCTGGATGAGTCCACTGCCACATTCATACGTTCATGTCATAGACAGAGATAAAGAACAGCGAGTTTGAACTGGTTTTAAACACACAGATGAATGAACTTGACCTTGTTTGTTGACTCGAGACAAAGTTATGAACGTGTGAATGCTCAGTGAGGGAGATTTTATTGATGTATATAATGTCAGACTCGTATGATAAATATGTACCTTTTATTTCCTCAAACTCAAAATGTCCATCTGGACTTTTGTGTTTGCAAATTTTAACCATAAAAGGGCCAGACTTCGCGATCGGCCCATTTTTCTAGAACACTTTGAATATCTGGCAGTTTTTTACATTTTATTACATGTTAAAATAGTGTATTAACAGTTTAAAATAAAGAAAAACAAAATTCAAAATTCAAAAACAGAGTTCAATTTTAGAGTTTTAGTTAGAACATATACTCTCTGGCTGCAGACGCAGTCAATTCACAATATAAAGTGGAACTATTTTCACTGACATTTCTGTAACACCTGATTTTATTCTCAAAAGATTAACTATTACTTTTTAAGAAATGCTTGTTTCCATCAAACGTTTTAGTCAAATCTTTTAAATAATATGTACGAGATCCTTGTATATATGTCAAAAAAAACAACAACCTAATTTTAACCATATACACATAAACGTTTAGTTAAAGGCTTGAATAAAATATGTCCTATTGTATTTAATGACCCTAAGATAAAATATGTAGGTGTGACCATTTAGGGATAAATATTGTGCTATGATTTCCTGTAAAAAGACCGAGTATCTACAGATACCGATATTTGTCTGATAACTGATGAACTTGCATAGTTGTTACAGCCCCAGGGTTGTGACTGCTTTTCCTTGTGTGTGTGTGGGTGTGTGTGTGTGTGTGTGTGTGTGTGAGAGAGATGGGTTGCAGGTGTGCATGTTTGAGTGAATGACATGTGTGTGAGTGAGTCTAGGTGGATCCTGGGAGCTGATTGGTCCTGCACAGGAGGAATCTGTATAAGAGTCCTGAACGTCTGCCGCAGACTTCCTCAAAGCGCTCACAGCCAGACTACAAGTGCCGGCAGACATTTTGTGCTTGTTTTCTTTTCTTTTTGTAAATAAACCTTTAGAATGGTTTGTTTGATGTGTTGCTGGTGGTTTCTTGGGAGTCCTCTTGTGATCAGGTCTCCCAGGCCTGGTCCTAACAATAGTGAAGAATGCGACGTGGGTTTTTGGATTGTATCAGATTTCATATTTTTACCAATATCCAGATCCAGTGACTCTCACGAAGTATCGGACCGATACTGATACTGACCGATATAAGTTCCCATCCCGAGTATGTATCATATATATGTATAAATATTTTAACCCTTAGAACACAGAGTATTTTGACTACTTTTCTCCATTTATATGCACAGTATATACAGAGGCTATAAGAATGTGCAATATAAAGTGTCTTATTTTGGGGTTTTTTCAACCAACTATATAAACACACCTGAGCTAAAAGTACTCAAAATGTTTAAAATCGGATTAAATTTGTGAAGTTTGGAGAATACGTCACCATTCAAAGTTCACTTTCGCTCATTTTTATGAACAAAAAGAAAAGAAAAACGCTCAATTTTGTGTCACTTCTGCACAATTATTGCTGCTTTATATCATGACTAAGACTGCGATATAAAATGAATCATAACTTTGACTCAACAACACATTTTTTAAAGCCTGAATATGTGACCACACTACCAGGATGTCCATATAAGGAGTTGTGTATTATTCCCACGGTGATTTTACCACAGGTGCACCTGCACTAAGGGTTCATTTGAATAATAACAATGAGTAATAGAACAAATGACACTGTTTTAAATTGCAGTTCCAGTTTAAGCTTCAGTCTCGACAACAGAGACAGAGTCGTCACACTGAGGTGATGTTTCTATTCTCGCCCGCAGCGCGGCTGATAACTGTCAGAGTCTCCCCTCACTCTGTTTCTAAAGTGATCATTAGCTCTAATGGTCCTTTGCTTGTTTTTTTTTTTTGCTCTTCTCTGTCTTACATCATCCACGAGTGAAATCACAGTGAGTCAGTGGATCCACGGCTGCTGCTGCTGCTGCTGCTTCACCAGTCTGTCAGTGGAATTACAGCTAATGACTTGTCAAATCTGTCTCCTCTCAGGACACAAACACGTCCACTGCTCCTCACACAGTGGCCTTATTATTATTATTATTATTACACCTCAGTCCCAGGATGAATGAATGTATTAAAGATGGGATGACACCTTTTTTACGTTTTTTATTTCCCTAATATTTGGAGCAAACTCCCAAAAGCGTGAATTCAATTCAGTCTTTTAAATCTCGCCCAAAAATTGCTGTTTAAATAAAAACTTTTGGTCTCTTTCTTTTACCTCTCTACTCGAATGTTTTGATTGTGTTTTATTAATGATGCTGTTAATGCTGTTTTCTGTTATATAAATACAAATCCAAGACTGTTTTTTAAACATTCAAGTTGCATTTTAGTACAAAAGCATCTGTGAACGGTGTGATTCAAAGAGTAAGTGATTTAGTTTGATAATCATGATGCTTTTTATTGCTTTTCATTTATAAAAAAAAAAGGACTGTTTTTTGTGTTTTCTGTGTTTTTTTAATACAAATAACAATAAGAACGTCTCAGTTTTAAAATATATCAGTTAAAAAAGGGGAAAGGGATCAATCTGGACACAGGATTTAAAATATAAAACCCTTGTTCAACAAAAGCTTAACATGAAGGTTTGTGCTCTCTGAGTACTTTCTCTATTTACACATGTCAGCTTTTTACTCCATTTAAAACAAAACAATTCAAGTTCCCAGTGCTGAAAACTTGAAAAATGAAACCTACGGCTGTTTATTTTGCTAATAACAGAATCACTTCCTCTCGCCTTCTCAGCATCTGCTGCTGCTGCTGTGTAAGAGCAAGGTCAGAGTCAATACATGTTAATTTCTGCTCATTAAATTCTTCCAATCTCTTGCCAAGGTTCCTTCCTTTGATCTGGTGAAATGTATTCCAGGTTAAACAATGTTGTAATAATTCCCATGGACGACTTTACGCCAGCGTTTGTGTTCATGAAAAAAAAAGCAGGAAGAGATTAAACGGCGTAAGGACACAGAGGGAGCTGACGATGTGACCTTCACTCCACCGTTACAAAGTGATATTATCATCATCATCATCATTATTATTATTATTGATTGTTTGTGTCACAGTGAAGTAGAGCCTCACAGAGTCTCTGTGTGACTGTGAGCTTGAAGAACCTCCTTCATGTATTATTCACACCTGATTGACCTTAAAGACGGAAATGCAAATGTGTGTCAAGAACGAGAGGGGGATCGTTGGACTTTTTCAAATGTCAAAGAGGCTGCCACAATTAAGACATATTCATTACAAGAACCCACAGGTATCAGCCCCCCCCCCCCCACACACACACACACACACACCCAGCTGGGATGTAAAACACCTACAATTAACATTTAGATCATTATCTCACCTCCTTCAGCTGCTGCACGTGTTTAACTGTAGTCACAATGTAACAGTTACGTTTATTTATACACACACACACACACACACATATATATCTATAATAAAATTAATATTTAATATCAGGTGTGTGCAGAGATGGAAAGTGCACTGAAATATTCTGCTTCTCGTAAAAAGTACCAACATTTTTACTTAAGTACAAGTTAAAGTACTGGTCTGAAAAAAGTACTCGAGTTAAAGTGAACAAAAAAAAGTAGCTTCACCTAAAATGTACTCAGAGTCAAATTTACTTAGTTACTTTTTTTTAACAAAGTGTATATATATAAATAAATGGTCTGTATTCATAGAGAGCACTTTTCTAGTCTTGATGACCACTCTGCTTATATGTATATATACTGTATGTGTGTGTGATCAATAAATGATATATATACATATATGTGTATCTTTTTGTACTGTTATGTACAGTTTCATACCCTTTACTTATGTATTTATGTTATACTTATGTACTAATCTAATCACATTGTTTATATAGCTATAAAAAGAAAACATATTGTTATAGTATTTGTAATAATATCCAATATTATAGAGAGAAAGAGAAACACAACAGTTCATCATAATGAATAGTTTTTTCTTGTTGTCTTTTGGCATTTCTTTTGTGTTACAACACCGCCCTCTGCTGGAGAGGCCGAGCACTTCCACACATCACGTCGTAACAACATTCAGCCTGTAGGCGGCAGCAACAACACATTTTGTTAAAACGAGAACGTGAAAGAAAGAATTAGAACAGAAATTTGAATTAAGGATTGTTTTTAACAAATAATTACAAAATAAGGAGCTAAAACGAGTGATTTATTCGTTTTTTTGTCATATTTTTGTTCTTGTTTGATTTTACAGTGTGTGATAGTTGTCTCTGTATGATCAAAGTCATTTTATTATTATTATGTTATGACTGAGATTTTAATCTCAGTGAGACCTGAATTTCAGCATTTAGGCTCCATTTGACATACATTATAAGACGTATGTATTATTGTTATTATTATTTTTAAATAATCCCAAACTATAAAATGAATTCTCCATCATTACCCTCTTTATCTTCCCAAGCTCAGGTCAGGTCAGAAGAGAACAATGAGGCAGTCGCAGGAACAATGGGAGGATGTCAACGTCTACAGTATATGATGAGAGTATAAATATTTAGTCTCTCTTTGTTTCAACATGTGCCATTCAAGTTCAACTAAATAACGAGGTGGTGACCATCAAGTTCTTTTCCTCCCACTGGGCGCCTGCCTGTCAGCCTTTATTACAGGAGAACAAATTAAAATGAAGATTTGCATGCACAAAATGTAGGGAAAATAACTTTGATGAACATTTGCAGTCTCTATGTCAATAACTTGCCAAATGTTCAAATTCGACGATATGCAGATGACATGGTACTATATACACACACACACATGCAAAATACACAGATATACAGTGTACAGTATTACTCTATTTGCATATTCTCTTTGCAAACAATTGTCATATTATTTCTTTCTGTAACACCGAATATTTTTTATTTAAATGTGTCAATATGTGTTTGGCAAATGAAAACACAACATATATACTGTACATATAAATATCTGCTTCATTTTATATCCGGTCATAATGAAGGTTGATTTGGATCAGTTTTTTTTTTAACTATTTGTTTTCCTGTAACACCTAAAAGTATATTTAAAAGGCCAGTGTGTAATAGCTACCGCTGATCATAACAAATAGTGCATGTATATATATATATATATATTTATATGTATGTATATATATATGTATATATATATATATACTGTATATATACATAATTATCACAGTACTAGAATTGTTAACATTGAACGCCATACCACTCCATACCAGGTGGTGGCGGTAATGCACCAAATCATGGTTTGCCAAACCGCCATTACGCAATAATAATAAAAGAAGAAGGAGGAGGAGAAGGGGGAGGAGAAGAGTGAGGTGGTTTGAACACGGAAGCAGGAACAACTTGTCACCTACAGTCGCGTCTTATTCAACCTGTCGACCCGGATTTGTCAACGCGGATTTGTGTCGTGGACGCCTCAGAGTAAACCCAGAACTACAGGATTAATTCTCGTTTTCTTCACCGGTGTGTCCGTGGAAAACAAAATGAAGACGCTTTTCTTGTTTCTCGCGATATTTCTGCTCAGCAGTTTGGTCTCAGGTGAGTTTGTTAAGAGAAATGTTGGATTGGATTAGACTAGATTGTTCTATCGTGAGCCGTCTTTAGCTAATGCGGCTAATGCGGCTAATCTTCCTACAGTCAAAACGACGAAACAACAACAACAACAAGTGTGAACAGAGAGTAGCGAAAACGGAGTCACTTTCCCTCTCGTGTCATTAACGTTGTCACCTGTTTGTTTCAGTTTCCCTGAACGGAAACAGTGGAAGCTCAGCTTCTCTTTTTAAACCGCACCGGAAAGTCAACCACGTTTCACTGAACACGTTTCAACTAGTGACGTGTGATACCGATAATTTACTTTCCCCAGTCCGATACTAAGTAGAACCCAGGCCGATATGTGTTTATATATATATACACACGTACATACTTTATTGTTTGGCAAAATAAGAAGGGGCGTGTTTCATAATGAACACAAGACGTCAGAATACTCGTTCTTGTTCTATAATAAGAAATAAAACTTTCATACATTAATGTTAAAAATATGCGTGTCTGAACATTTTAACCCAAACGTTCCACGTTCACCTGGAAAATGATTATCCTTAACTCAAATGTTCCCCTCGTTCACAGGTTAATGTTTAGAAACAGCAGCATTTTTCATCCATCAGAACCATATTCATGAATCTAAATTTGAACCGAACGGGATCCTGTAGCTCTAAGAATGCAGGGAACTTCCATTGTTGCATCATGTGTGTTATTATGCATGGAGGAATAAAGTCACTCACTCAAAGTCAAATCACTTCCCCAAATATCAGCAACACATCATCATAACCTATCAGATTCAGTGTTATTATCGATTTGGGGGTGTATAACAAGGTTTGTGGTGTTGCCACAATGCTTCACTGTCTTCCCACACACGTCACATGGTTGCATTTCCGTTCAGCCATCATTAAACCTCGTCAACAAGACTGAGCTGAGCAGTCTATATCTATACAGGCATTGTTTGCATATGATTAGGACAGACGGAAGAAGTAGTTCCTACCAACTGGGTATCATTTAGGCTAGATCATGACACTTGTGAAGAATAATGGAGTTAAGACTGAAAAGTTCTAAAAATATGGGATATCATTATGTGTATATATATATAATATCGCATAAAAAATTGGCATACAAATCAAAGGTGAACGCTAATAAGTGCAACCAAAATGGCACTAGTCCAGAAGCCTGGCATTTAAATAACACATTTCTGCCAAATCTTGGTCATGGAAGTGAAGAGAGCTGTCAAATTTCGGTGTTCAGTTAAGTCTATAGATCTGCTGACTACAAAGGCAGCTGCACACAATTTACATCATTTTCCTCCATTGTCTTTTTGTGCTGCGTGGAGCCCATCTGTCGCCGTTTCCATGTCTTGCAGTCACAAAGGGCACCAACCTCTGCCTTTATGGCAGGGCCTTCATTTTATGCTTTTGGCATCGTATAATCTAGTCAGCTAATCAAATAACCTCAGATAATCTAATAAAATGGAGGAAGTTGACAAGAAGAAAGACAACAGAGGACATTCTTAATAAGGTTAGATAAATATTTAGTCAGTAGCAGTTTAATGAAGATTTCACTGTGGCAGCAACATGGCTTTTGTTATTAGATGACATTACAATCTGTTGTGTCAGTCTCTGTTAAATTTCCTGATGATTATAACTTTCATTTGTCCAATCCAGCACGAAATGATGGATCCAATGCCGGGGCCGCTGCGCAGAAACCGGATGCCGCTGCGCAGTCAGCGGATGCCGGGGCCGCTGCACTGAAACCGGATGCCGCTGACAGGGCGCAGTCACCGGATGACGGGGCCGCTGCGCAGAAGCCGGATGCCGCTGACGGGGCTGCTGCGCAGAAGCCGGATACCGCTGACGGGGCCGCTGCGCAGAAACCGGATGCCGGGGACACTGCGCAGAAACCGGATGCCGCTGACGGGGTGCAGTCACCGGATGACGGGGCCGCTGCGCAGAAGCCGGATGCCGCTGACGGGGCGCAGTCACCGGATGACGGGGCCGCTGCGCAGAAGCCGGATGCCGCTGACGGGGCCACTGCGCAGAAACCGGATGCCGGGGCCACTGCGCAGAAACCGGATGCCGGGGCCACTGCGCAGAAACCGGATGCCGGGGCCACTGCGCAGAAACCGGATGCCGGGGCCAATGCGCTGAAACCGGATGCCGCTGACGGGGCGCAGTCACCGGATGACGGGGCCGCTGCGCAGAAGCCGGATGCCGCTGACGGGGCCGCTGCGCAGAAGCCGGATGCCGCTGACGGGGCCGCTGCGCAGAAGCCGGATGCCGCTGACGGGGCCGCTGCGCAGAAGCCGGATGCCGCTGACGGGGCCCCTGCGCAGAAGCCGGATGCCGCTGACGGGGCCGCTGCGCTGAAACCGGATGCCGGGGCCACTGGGCAGAAGCCGGATGCCGGGGCCACTGGGCAGAAGCCGGATGCTGGGGCCACTGGGCAGAAGCCGGATGCTGGGCCCGCTGCACAGAAGCCGGATGCCGGGGCCACTGCAGAGAAGCCGGATGCCGCTGACGGCGTGCAGAAGCCGGATGCCAGGGACGGTGAAGAAAGTGAAAATGGAGATAAAAGAAAGAAAATTCAGCCGAATTTTACTGGAATGAAGGAGGAGGCAGAGAGCAGCCATTTCTTTGCCTACCTGGTCTCGGCAGCCGTGCTGGTGGCCGTGCTCTACATCACTTACCACAACAAGCGCAAGGTACTTTCAACTCTCTGTGGGGTTTCTTAGCTCAAATGAAGAGAGACATTTATAAAACACAAGTATTAAGTATTTCTGAAAAAAGTGAAATGTTTTAATTGTTTTAATTCCATATGGTGGAATAGTGGAGCACATGTGTACAGGTTTATGCCATAGGGCCATTTCACAAGGGTTTATTTTTTCACAAGGTTAGCCAATTGATTCAATTCTAATATATTTTCTCTGTGATATTTTTCCAGATAATTGCATTTCTTTTGGAGGGAAAGCGATCTACATCCGCACGTCGTCATAGATCTGCTGAATACCAGAAACTGGAACAGCAGGTAGGATTCTTATATGAACACAATCACACACACACATTCTTGAATAGATTATTGGTGAGGACAGTCCTTGAGACCGAGTCTGAACCCTCAAAAAAGACTAAAGTTTAAAATATTATAAAAGTTATCAGGACCAGCCACGATGTCCTCAACAAGGTCAAAATGTCCCCACAAAGACCTTGAACTTAACCACTTCATTTGTACCAGGTTTTGGTTTCCATGAGGATTACTGGTCCTGACAAGGTCAGTGTGTTTGCTAGAAAGGGGCCTGAAGAAGTAAATACATATGTAGACATAGTACATTTATTAGCCCCTTACCCTTAACTCATTTGAAACCATAACCCTAAAACCACATTTAAATGTCCATCCTTAATCTAACCCAAACTACATTCCAATCCTAAAACCATTTTTTTTACGTGTGACAGAATATGAGGACAAGTGAAAATGTCCCCCACTATCCCAAAATGTCTTCCATGTCTTTCATAATTCAAAGGGCTTCTCACATTCAGTACACACAACTGTTTTTTATTGTTTAATCTCCATATGTTTGGCACTCACAAATTGTATTTTCTTTCAGCCGTGATCTAAAATCGTGCTCATGAAGTCCTTGCCTTGGAGCAGCTGATTGCACTGTGGTGTCTTGTGAGAAGAGGGCGTGTGGATTTTGGCGTAAAGATATTTTGTCAGTGTTCGCCTTGTTGGTTTCACCTTGTGTCAAATGGACTTTGCTCTGTTTTTTGTACCTTTTTTAGATGCTTATTGCATGACTATGCACATGACATTGTTGCCTTACTGAGGGATTTGGTGAAATGCAGCGAAGGTAAAATTAGCATGGTGTTTTTTTGCACTTGCGATGCTATTCCCGCTTTTTAGGCAATCGTGTAATTTGACCTGACTCAGGACATACGGTAGCAGATGGAAATATTAGCAGTTTGTAATTCCAACTTTTTTGTTCAGTACATCAGTGATCACACTGTGTACTTAAATAAGCCATTTGAATCTGTTAAAAAAGAAAAGAAAAAATAATTAGCTTTGTAAAAGTTCTGTATGTATGATTTAAATGTCGATTAGACGAAAGGTAGCGAGACTTAATTTAGATGTACAGAAGTTGCACAATGGAATTTCTGCTTTACAACCCTATGGTGTTGGCAAGATATACGTTATAGCAACCAGAGCATGTGAGCGAAGCTCAGTGAGCACAGAAGGATTTTGGCCACAGTGCAATATTTAAGAAAATTTGATTGTCACCTTTATCATTGCTCAGTTTGCCCACACCATGTTTCTGAAGATGATGCTGATGAAGGAGCACCTCTGCTAGTGTACAAACTATTTGGACTTAGTCAATACAATGTTCAATTGGTCCAATCCTGGCCAAAATAACTAGATCAAAAATAATATCACAAGCAACATGGTGCAAAGTTAGATGTTCATTACCAATTTGATGAATGTGTAAGTGAGGGCTGCAATTGTCTGCCTGAAATGAAATGGCAGTTAATGCATCAGCACTTATGTCTTATTAACAGCTAAATTCTTTAAAATTGGTAAAAGACTATACTGGACTCATATTTGTATGGGAAGGTTTGCGATAAGTTTACATCCACAATGTCCAGGTTCACAAGCTTCAGATGTCGGTAAATGAGGTGAAAATTGACTGCCGCGGACAGCGATAATCATCAGACAATATGCAGCGACTGGTTGCGTACAACTACGTGAGCTACTTTTCCGCTTTACTCGCATGCTCTATGACACCCTTTATTTTCAGAATGAGATGTTTGCACAGTGCTAACCCACCTCAGCTTCAGGCTGATACCCGAACATGTTGACAGATTAACAGACCAATGTTGTTTAAGTAATAGTTTATCATTTATTTATTTATGTATGTTAAAAAGTTGGCTATTTTACTGAATGTTGTGTGGAAAGAAAAGCGCTAAAGGTATAGCTAGTTACCATTTAGTCCAATTTAGTTGAAAAGGTGACTCTTTATTGTCAGAAATGTACAAACATCTGCTTCCCCGACTAGTCGGCGTGTATAAATGGCTCAACAACTCTCTTATAGCATCCTGCTATGAGTATAGCTAGCATCCATTTTGTTAATTCTAGCAAAATACTAACTTTTCTGTTTCAGGAATGTATGAATTTCCACCTCCCTATACATTTAAGGACGATTAGTAAACATGTATAAAAAATATCAACAACTTTCTTATGGTGTCCGGGAAGAAAAGCGCTAACTGTAGCTGAAAAACTTTCATGTGTAGTAACTAGTTGACATGTATGAAAAGCTCAACAACGGTCTCTAGCTAGCAGCTAGCCAGTTTGTTCCTTCTAGCAAAAGGCTAACTTTTCCATTTCAGAAATGTATAAAAATCCACTAACCTGAATTTTTTAAGATGACTAGTAAACATGTATGAAAATATCAACAACTCTCTCATAGCATCCCAGGAAGGAAAGTGCAAAATATAAAGCTAGTGGCCATTTTGTTCATCCTAGCTGACATTTTTTGTGTCAGAATTGTATAAAAAGTCTGACTCTCTCGCATATTTAAAGATACTTGTTTAAAATGTATAAAAACGTCAACAATTTTTAATGGCATTACAGAAAGAAAAGTGCTAAAGGTATAGTTAGCATTTAGTTCAGCCTAGCACGAAAAATGACATCTCTCATAAATTCTGACTTCTGTCAGAAATGTACAAAAATCAGCCTCCCCAAACATTTAAAGACAACTAATTGACATGTATGAAAAGCTCAAGAACGGTTTCATAGCATCCCAGGAAGAAAGGTGCTATGAGTGTAGCTAGCAGCTATTTTGTTCGTCCTAGCCAAAAACCAACCTTTCTGTTTCAGAAATGTATAAAAATCCACTTCCCCCACATTTTTTAAGATGACTTGTAAACATGTATGGAAATATCAACAACTCTCTCATCGTGTCCCGGGAAGAAAAGTGCTACGAGCATAGCTAGCAGCCATTTTGTTCATCCTAGCAAAATAATTACTTTTTGGTGTCAGAATTGTATAAAAATCTGCCTCCCTCGCATATATAAAGATGCCTGGGTAACATCAACGAGTGCTAAAGGTATGGTTAGCTGCTATTTATTTTAACCGAGCTGAAAGAGTGACCCTTTTCTGTCAGAAATGTATAAAAATCCACCTCCCCGAACATTTGAAGACAACTCGTAAATGTGTATAAAATTATCAACAATCTTATCGCGTTCCAGAAAAGAAAACCAGGTTGGGTTTATAGCTAGCTGCTATTTTGTTCATTATAGCCAAGAAAAAGTGAACTTTCTGCATCAGGACATTTAAACTGATTGGTTGACATGCTATATTTATTTTGTGTAACTTATACAGAAAAATGTAAGAGTCTGCCGTTTTCCTCAGGGCATTTTCGGCACCAGAGGATGTATGCTAAGCTATGTTAGTCATCTTTGCTGCACAGACACAGGAGCAGAATCGATCGTATCTATATTCACAGTAAATTCAAAAAGCCGGTTTCCATAGAATGTTGAGCCAGTCCACTGAAAGATAACTGAGTATATTTTGGTTGAGGGTTATGACTTAAAAAAAGGGTGATTTGGAAGAGGAAATTGCAGCGAAACAGCTGCTTTGTTTTGACCATAGGTGTAAAAGTTGACCACTAATGCGTTCTATTTAAATTTTCTTCTCGAGTAGATGTGCGTGTTGTTTAATGCTGACTTGTGCCAAAATTGTGAATGATTTATTGTGATTTAAATGTGACTCTTATTTTTGTGCCTGTTTCATAAATGAATACTATATTTTTTACTGGGTCATGATCTATGGAAAGCCCCTTCTGTTTCATGGAGAACATAAATCAAATGTTTCTTTGCAAGTCATATTTCATGTTTTGTCCAGAAAGCAATATTTTTTTAATGAAATTAATCATTTTCATGTCCAGATTTTTTTTTTTTTCTTCCTTTCATGGCAAAACAACTGTAAATCAATTGAGATGTTAACTAATTGTTTTAATTTATTTCATTATTGCTCTCCATAAAAACATCCTGCTGTCCTTTTTAAATATTCATTGTTGAACAAACAAAGATAATTGGTTATTAAATAAATGCTTTTTGTACTTTCTAGGCTCAGATGTGTTGATAAAGCGTCCTTTATAGTCACAGCTGCATTATCATTTTGAGTCTTGAGTAAAAAAACAGTGATATAAGTAGAAAATAATGCATAAAATACCATATTTCATTTAAGGTATGGTTTAAAAATGTAAGATAGCTTTTCAAAGAGTGACAAGATGATTGACTTAAAAGACGCAAGACATAAAAAAACATTTATTACTGATTCACTTTCTTTGGTTCTCAGTTTTAAATGAACTAGAACAAAAAAGGTTAAAAGTCCAATCTCTTTCAAGGGGCCTAAACGTTGATAGACCTTTAGTCGTTTTAAGCTTATAATGTGTTATTGGAACATTTTTAACCAAATATCTCTTTGGCTGTCAAATATTTGCAGGAGTTAAACGGTTTTCCTCTGGGATCGATGGAGCAGTATAAGGTAGCATCAGTAGGAAACACCATGTTTACAGCCATTCATTTTATTTTGGTCCATTAAAAACGAAACACAACAGATAAAGTACACTGTACATACCTGCTCATGCATATACCAGCATCAGGGTGATTATTTTAATCAAATTTATATACATTTTGGACAGAGGGTTCGAAGTCCAGTTAAATTAACAAATGACAAGCATTAACATAAGATAATATAAATTCAGAATAGGAATAATCTGTGTCATTTTGGTCTGGATAATAATGACCGGATTTTGTTTTTTCTATTGCCCTGTTCTTTGATACCATATATTTTTACCATAACAATCACCAATGCTATTAAATTTCATTTATAAGATGTAATTTTTTATTATTTTACTGATTTACATCTGTGGATTTTATGTCCCCAGTCTCTCACAGAGTCTGGTCATGATTAAATCCCCAGATTAGTTTAGGATTAGTTGCAAATTCCCTACAAACTCAGGAAATGTTGAACAGTGTTTCCCAAAATCTTTAAAAGATGTTCTCAAATGTCTTGTTTTGTCCACAAACCAAAATAAAAAAATATTCACATTTAAGAAACTGGAAAATCTTTAAATTATAAAAAGACTGATTAACTTATTATCTAAATCGTTTCCAATTGAAATAGTAATTGGTTATTAGTAGTAGGCAGACCTAGACCTCATTCTTCAGTCCTAATCATGAAGTTTAAATGATAAAGACCTCATTATGGGGTCCAAATAATGAAGTCCTCATCTTTGAGGTCCAAATACTGAAGTCCTCATCTTTGAGGTCCAAATACTGAAGTCCTCCTCGTGAGCTCGTCACAAAGGCACCATGTTTTTGATCTCCCCCTCATAAATGTCTGGTATTTCTCCTATGGACGATGACACCATGTGGACAGAGTTGCAGCCACGAAGCTGCATCTCGTACTGGACGAGCTGCTTCCAGAAGCCGTGGTTGGGCCTCACCATGGGTCGACAGGACTTGACCCACGCGTGGGCCTCCAGCAGAGTCACGTCGCGGTGTTTCATCAGGTGAGCAATGCACAGCGTGGCGGAGCGGCTCACGCCGGCGTTACAGTGGACTAACGTGCGGCCTCCGCTCCGAGCGTGAGCCTGGATCTTCTCTGACACCGGGTCAAAGTGAAGGCAGAGCGGGGAGAGCGGGGAGTCAGGCAGCGGGATGTGGACATACTCCACCACGGTAGGAGAGGGGCAGCTGTTCCGGCTGCCACTCACGTTAACGACGCAGGTGATTTCACACCGACTCACCTGGACGGAGTCACCCGCGGCTCTGCCGTTACTGAGATAAAGATGTTCGGTGACCGGACACAGGCCGGAGAGACCTGCGGGACGCGACCGGTTCATTAACTGCGACAAACGAACCACAGAAGACGAAGAGGGGCGACATGTAAACACAACCACTACCGGTGTTGTTGATACGGAGTCTGGTCTGTTTACGGCAACTCGGGAAGACCAAAAATGAGTGTGCAAACGCGGTGTCGCCCTCTGCTGGTTGAAAGAGTTTATGTCCTCCTGTTTTTCCCTCTTTGTCTTCTGTATCTGTAGAGAAACCAGTTGATAATTAAAGCTGTTTTGTTTAACTTAAATATAAACATATGTATGTTACATTCAAGTCCATCAGCTCCACACAACTCTCTGTTTCTCAGTATAAGGGGTTTTTATGTAGTTACGGAAACCTCACATACCCCTAGTTAGGATTCAAAGATGACTGCCACTGTGTAAATACAGCTTTTTTATATAGACATACTGTTTATTTTTTCAAGCATATACCTGTTACTACGCTGTTTGTGTGCTCAAAATACCATGTAGAGCATTGTTATTGACTGGTATTATTATTGTTTTTTTTTATCCCCAACATCTCATGGTGAACTCGAGGGTGACATCACTCCCACTTCCGATGTAAATGGAATGCAGTGCTGGATCTTGTGTTGTGCAGCAAAATGAATGAAAAGACAAAAATAACAATGGTTGTTTATTCTCTCAATATTTCACTTTTTTTCTTATTATTTAAAAAAATAAAGTGTCCAAAAGTCATAATTATGACTTTATTCTCTAGATTTTTGACTTTTTTTCTCCTTATTATTATTTTAAAAAATAAAGTCAGAATATGTCATATGTGGCCCTAATCCTCTTAAATGAGAGTAAATGTGTTGCTGTGGATGTTGATGTTGGTGCCTGCAGGCAGACTCAGTCCTCCAGTAACCAAGGAAACAGATGGCGGTTGAGAGGCGCGTGGACGGAAGAGCGTGAAAGACCTGTGGCAGCAGCAGCAGCAGCTGGAGAGCGAGGCACTCACGCACTCATTAATTCACCCATTCATTCAGCCCCGCGGTGCAGTTAAAGGGCGTCGCTGTTCACTTTAATACCTCCCAGCTCTCAGCGTTTCTTTGTCCCGGCTTTTCTTGCGTGTGTAGTGGGTTGTGTTTTTTTGTCCCTGTGGACTGAACTCATGTCAGTGCGCAGCTGCTGTTGACGCTCCTACATCTGCTGCTCGGCTCAGCTCAGCTCGGCTCAGCTCAGCTCGGCGGCCATAGACGAGGACGACGCTCCTGCGTTTTACTGCGGGTGAATGAAGTCAGTGCACACGCACACACGGCGGTGATGATCAGGTCAGGAAGCTCGATGGAGAACAAGAAGAACCCGAAAAGGAGAAGAAGGAGATTGTTGCTGTGTTTCTGAACCTTTGGCTGCTGATGTACAGGTGCGTGGAGAGAACAAGACCATTATTCCTTCCATTGTGTTCCTCTTTTATGTTTTCATTTCCCCTCCCTTAATCAGATAAACGTGTAATCATTTTAGTTCATGTGTTTGTTAAAATTTAAATGTTACACAAGTCAAATTATGGCAGGAACTGTGTCAGATTAGAAATAATCTGACACAGTTTATTATTTCTAATATGGATCATGTAATGTTGGAACATGTTCATGTTCATGTCCCAAATGTCTGTTTATGTGTAGAAGCCTACATGGGGTTTTTATCTCTAGATATGTAGCCAAGCAGGGGTTCTCAAACTGGGGTCCATGGACCCATGGGGGGCCGTGGCGATAAGCCACAGGGGTCCATGTAAAGTTTCCACATTCATTTGTTAAAATTACTATATTTTCGGGGATATTTAAAAAAATAATAATCCAAAAATATGTTACAATATTTATTGCTTACTTACTTACTAAATTTACTTTACAAAATGGCGACTTGATGAATGTGCCAGACTTTTTCTTTGATATCATTTATATCGTATCCACTGTGATTATGATAAATATAGTTAAAGATAAAGTGTTTGGAGAGACACTCGGGTGTGGTCCTGGAGGGAATGGGGGATGGTACGGAGGAGATGAGAGAGAGGTAAGGAATCCACAAAGATTAGGGAATGATGAGGATGAGAATGAGGGAGAAACTCGAACTGTGATAGAGAGACTGAGGAGATGAGAAAGCAGTTGGTTGGGGATCTTTGAGCTGAGATAAAGAAGCATGAGGAGATGAGAGGATGAGAAGAAACATGATAAAGAACTTTATTGGGATTAAGGAACGGGGAAAGAATAGGGATGAGAGTGATTTTTGTTGAAGAATTTCAAACTTCTTAGTGTATGTACAGCCTGCAGGAACTTACTGAAAGAAGAAGAAGGTGTGGTCTTCTGTTCTGCTTCACAGTAAAAAACCGAGTGTCAATTCAACTCTAAGAGAGTTGAAATTAACTCCGTTTCAGATAACATTTGGTCCCACTCAAAATTAGAGTTAAATTGACTCTATGGCCAGTGTCAACTTTTCAGAGTTAATTTTACTCAATTTAGTGTCAAAATTAACAATGAAATGTGTAAAAATATTTAACACTGAGGTTTATTCACACTGTTCAGAGTAATATGATTACACTTTATAGAGCCATGTTTACTCCTAATAGAGTTTTAAAATGACACTCTAATGTGTAAAAATATTTAATTTTTATTTCCATACAGTGTTTTTTTTACATCTAGGTATTGATTTTATATATATATATATACACATATATATATATACACATACATATATACACACACATATATATGTATATATGTGTGTGTGATCTAACCTATCAAATGGAAAAAACACATTTAGACAAGGTGACAGTAACAGTGTTCTTTAATGCTCAACAAATGAAGCAATATGGAACAACCAAAAGATCTGTGTCATTACCTCCATATGACATTTGTATGTCAAAAGGCCTTGGATAATGCAGGCTGTCAGCATGAAAGACCACAAAATTGCTCTTTGTCCTGGTCACCTCATATGCATGGTAATGTTCTTTAAAGGTAACTGTAAATATAGGCAAAGTGAGCAGCAACAATTTGTCATGTATTATCAGCGCTGACTCAATCTGGTAAAAGACAGGCATTTCAGATTCAACTTTGCCACAAATAACCAGATGTGGGCGGTAAACAAAACCATTGTGTTTAGCCCAATTCACTTTCATAACTTGAAAACTGGAAGGCACTTGCACTGCCTTGACAATTTCAGAACCTCCTTTTACCGTTTCCAAAGACACCATTTTCCCAGGACCAATGTCTAACCGACTAAAAGTTGTGCAAGATCGCCAAAGATATGCCATATGATGCTGGTGTTTTTTGGCCAGTGTTTTGGTGATATTTTTAAATGACTTGAGCTGTTTCTTGAAAAAATTGTGCTTGCCTTCATAGCGCATGCACCAACTATGAAGTACAGGTCCTATTTTTTGAATAATGCGAGGATAATGGATAAGAAAATGGTGCTTTGGTAAAAGGTTTTTCTGGGGATACAACATCTTGAACAGTTTGTGGTGTTCCACAATCAAATGTTTCAAATATACACACAGACCTTGAGATAACATGGGAGAAAATACAATGTTCATTATTTGTAGTAATAAAAGAAGAAGGCCCCAATGTTGGTCAGTAGAGGTTACCAAATCTCCAAAGAGGAGTGGTGCATTCCTCAACAAGCACCATGACTGAACTGCATTCAGTCCCAGATCATTAGACTCTCGACCTAAATTCACAGATACAGGCCTATTGTTTCTTTCCATGAATCCATAATCAAAACTTTGAATTCTTGAATTCAGCTCCCCCAGTGTTACATGTTGTTCTTTAAAATACAAAAACAAGAGCTTCAATTCGTACTGGGCCACCCCTTCCAAAATGTCATGCATCACATCAACTGAGAAGTTCTCAGTTGTGTGAAAATATGACAATGAATTCAATGAACTTGACCTCTTCACACCAAAAACATAAGGAAGAGATGGATTATCAGCCATTTCTTGACAGTGAGCAGTGTGAGTGTCTCTGGTGCGCAACACTATTTTGGGAGAATCTTCAGAGAATTCGGTTTGAAAGCTCTCTTTTTCAGCTAAACAAAATCTGCAACAGTACCTTGCACTGAAGGACTCAACCAGACCGAACAAGCTATGTAAGCCTAAATTATCACCAGTAACCTGTACAACACTGCCACGAACACGACCACCATATAGTGGAATCTCAATACCATCGTTCTCTAAAACTTTAATATCTCGAACAACAGGAGCAAGAATTTCACTAAAACTGTACTTTTTAAGATCTTGTGCATGAAATAAGGCACACAGGTGTATGTTGGCCAAAAGAGAATTCCATTTTGGAGAGAAGTTTCTTAAGGTAAAATATATTGCACCCAATTTATGAATACCTCGCTTGGAACCGAGAGGATTTGCAACCTCAAAGTCATCATAGAACATTTGTATCTGCACTGTGTGCTTTTCAGTTGAAAACAGAGGGTGAGTCTTAAAAAAATATCCATCATGAATATCTCTGAGTCTTGAGTCATCAGTGTCTGAGATTTTCAACATTTCTGCAACATACTGACTTTTAAATATTGACTCCAATGTAGATAAAATGGGAACATACATGAATTTATCTTGAACGACTGTCTGATCATATGTTCCAGTCTTTTTATTTCTCCTTGTGTCAAATCTTGAGCCAATTACACATTCAATGGGTTCCACTGTTTCCCACTTGCCTGATAAAAATTTTGATCGTTTGTATTCTGAATTAAGAACTGTGAAAGGATTCTCTAAATCCTCAAAACATGCTTCAACTTTCTTGCACATTTCCGTTTCTCTTTCATCACCAAATACATGCTTAATGACAGTTTTTTTAGCATGCTGCTGTATATCTTGAACAATCTCTTCCATTGACGTCACAACAGAGTTCACTACACTTTGGCTTACACCTGCTGCCTTTAAATCAGAAATTACTGCTGCACAACTATTTACAAGATGTGCTGAAGATAAGGTGGACTGTGCCTCCAAATGTTCAGACGACACATCAACATCAGTGGCATTACACGCGACACTTTGGTGTGATGAAAAATCACTTTCTGAACCGCTTACATGGCACTTGTTCAGATGCTTTCTAAAGCCTGAAAAGCTACCAAAAGAACGTGAACATCCAACTTGGCCACATTTAAGATGAAGAGTGCGGCCAGTGCAGAGACCATGAATTACCTTAAGGTGCTTTATAAGACTGTTTGGTCTCCCATGGTCACTTCTGCAAAGAAAACACTTCATTATTTGACACTAACGCACCATTCTTGCTCGCAGCTCTGCAACTCTGGGAGTTTCCTTTGTTTCCCCAACATCAATGTTGTAAATGGTTGTTTGGAGAAAAGTGAAAACGTTGGCCAAGGAAGAGCTGTAAGAGGTACCAAAGACGTAATGGGCCTTAAAGAGTTCGTCAAGGGCTCCCACTGAACATGTTGCCTTACATGGTAGCGCATACTTGTCAATCACAATAAAGAAGGTGTGAATGCTGCTTCTTGCAGGCCCCTGAGCGAGGAGGTATGGCTGGCTGCTTTGGCTGATGTTATCCAGGTGCTGCTGTACACTGGTTCCAGCCTACAAATAAACAAACATACAACAGCAATACTTAGTGAGCAACCACTCACAACAGATCACTGTGCATGAAACTGAGGTGATGAAAACTATATTTTTAACAGCTATTCAGCATACTTTTATGAATCTGATGAGGTGTTCCACAGCCTGACATGCCGACACCTTCCCCGGCCTCTTCCTTCCCTGTGCAGATGGTGGTAGGAGATGGAGGAGCAGCAAGATAGCAGACATGTCACTGTCCCAGCCTACAGACCAACAGACATCATCTTAGCATTAAGATAAGACAAGATAAGAATATATATGCCCCATGTACATTAAATTGGTACATTAAATTGGCACAATTACAAAAAAATAGCAATTAAAAACAGTCCCAGTCATACCATTCTCAATTTCAGCAGTTGACTCAGCATTGCGCATTAAATCCAAGAGCTCTGTGGTCGGTACCAGTCCATGGCTTTCTGTTATCACTTTTCTTTTCAGATTAGTGGGCCACTTTTCCAGGAATTTGTTGGCTGTGGCCTCCCCAAACAGCAGTCTGAAATCTTGTTCTATCTGTAATGCAAAAATACAGTGCAAATAAAGGGGTGATGAGACACACTGCATGTGTGATGTCCACATTTGAGGAAACTTAATTTTGCTGCTCTCTCATTTTGAACAACTGGAGATGTCTTACCAGTCCAGGCGTGTCTAGTAATCTTGGAAAGACCGAGAACACATCCCCTGCTCTCTTCTCATTGTTGACCATTGACTGACGATAAATGAAGGTAGCTTTCATCTTCTCACGGATGGTGTCTTCATCAGCAGAGTGTTTTAAAACGGCAATAGCTGCTTCCACATCCTCATCAGATAGCACTTTGTCAGCAGTGAAGGGTCTGGGTTGAACACGGCTTGGCCCACCAACTTCAAAGACAAAACACAATTTTATTGACTCCTGCCTACACAATTCATCAATATCATATGTAACTTGGGCTGTCACAATTATGAATTTTTAGTTTACGAATAACTGCCATACAAATAATAGTGTTGAACTGTTTTAATCTTTTTCTGCTTGTCAGTCTTTTGCAGCATTTCTTTAAATACTGGATTTTTCAACCATATTGAACGGCTGCATTTCTTTAGCTACATCATGTTAAACTGTCTGTTATATTTAGACACTCGTCTGAACGAATGACATGATGTCATTTAAGGGGACCAATCCAACCTTAAATGGTGGGAAATAACATGGAAATAATGATGGAAGGAATGAAAAAGGGATGGAAATATGACATTTCTGTTAGTTCTTCCTGCGGTTTTTGTAACTATGAATGTAAACAATTATGACAGCTATGCATAATAATTGCGATCATTCAAGTTATTGATAACTGTGACAAGCCTGTAAAAGTAAACTTACTTTTGGGAGATTTGCTCACAGACACACCTCTTTCCTCTGCACTTTTTCGTTGGATGGTTTTCAACCGCCATGCAAGGTATCCGGACCCACTTTCTGGGTCGTAGTAATGTTCCTATATGTAATTAAAACACACACACAGACTGACTATACTGTCAACAAAGGGTAAGGATGTGTTTAACGTAGTGAGGACCTTTTTACTTACATATCCATGCTGTGAATATGGGTCCTCCAGATATGGAAATAGAGCAACTATCCCCTGCGCATACAACACTCTGACACTTTTGGGGGGGGATGTCCTAATGTATGAATTCAATGATTACAGTCACTCAATTAACTACAATGCAAATACTAACAATGTTTCTATAGCCTACATGTCTGATTCTTACCCATGTGTTTGTGTCATCTCAGCAGTGAGAATGTTAATCATCTGTCTTCTGGTGGCATCTTTTAGTGATTTTGTTTTTGCATACTCCTGCATGATTTTTTCACCACCAGGCTTTGTTGTAAGGATTTTTTCAATCAACTTGAATGGAAACAAAATATGCAGTCAGAAATTGTGAAACCAAATATACAACTGGAAAATGATAACATAAAAACATTCCCCATCAAAAGGGAACCAAATCCAGATAAGACTTAACAATGCCCACTACTCACCGCTTTCGCCTCAAAGTTAATGTGGCATGGCTTTTTAGGCCGACTTCCTTCGACAGCAGCTGCTTCTTCAGGAGGGTCACACATCGTGAAGTTCAGAATGATAGTATCATCAGATGCTGCTGAGCATGATGATGATGATGATAGAGAGGCATCTGTGTATGAAGAATATGAACAAAACAGACACATATTAAATGAAGCTGTTATTACTCGTGGCCCAACCTTAAAGTTTAATATGAAAACATATGTGAATGGTCAGTGATTACCAAGTTCTTCTTTGCTCAACATGACTTTGAAGGTTCCAGGTGACTCCTTCACTATTTCTTCAAAGACTTCTCCATCAACTTCTGTGTCGGATTGGTCAAACACCTTCAAATCTGGCTGCCTGCCTTCTGGTATGTTAAATTTTAGGCACACTGAAGTAAATGAAAATAAAAAGGATACATCAATTGTAACAAAACTGGAAAGACAATTTCCTTATGATGAGAATCAAAACATCAACCAAGTAGAGTGAGTGTCATGTCCTCACAAAATGCTGTTGAGATTAAACTTAAGTCAATGGGTAATTCCCATCCATTGTAAGGCACAGCAGAAACAATTAGCGACTCAGGTAGTTTAGAAGGGATGGTTTTAAGATGAATTAGGTGTATTAACCAAGAAAAAAGTTGTGTGTTTCATCCTGATGGACTCACTAACCTTCTTTCATGAAAGCGTTGAATGTTAGGTCAGACAGCCTAACATACTTCTGCTCCCCATCAAACAATACACGCAGCAGCATTTTTATTTATCCTATTAAAATAAACAAAGGGAAAAAATGACAACCGAGAAAAAGCTGTTAATCAGTTACCTATTAATGTATATTGTTCCATAACCTTAACCTACTTACCAGCTATTGATCCACTTCGATTACAATTACTGTGAACAACAAGACAAATATAATATAGTTACATTGAGATTAACAAATCCATAATGCTATCATTTAACTAAATTGGTTTCTCACATAATTTTGATGGAATATAGTTGGGGATCTTAAGTCAAATGGATCATTCTGGTGCACTCTGACAGCAAAATTTAATTTAACAAAGACAAAATATTTCAGTCCATTGTGTAGTAGAACAGAAGGACTTAGAATGTTTCTATCTTAGTATAAGTACAAGAGGACCTTTTAATCATAATTAGGAAATTACATGCTTAAAATCGTCCAGTTGTCATGCTGGGGAGCCCTGGCCGGGCATCTGCCTCTCTTCCTCGAGGCTCTCGCCCAGTTTTTTCAATTTTAACGATACAGAACAGCTCGGAAAAGAAACTGCTTATGAGCTAATGACCGGAGATTTCACTCAGCAGTACGTGAGTGCGCATGCGCGTCTACTAAGAAACACATCGGTTGCTGTGGGGATCGGTGCGTTTCACACACACAAAGTTTGAAAACCCCTGCGCTATACAACTTCCGACGTTTCACAGTCACTGACTACAGTAGCATGACAAGAGATTTCAACTCGGTGAAGGCGGCTCATTGCCCGCTGTAAACATAAGTGTCTCGCTGTGCATAAGCACCACTTTATAACTTTATTCGTCAGCGGGAGCGAGCGACACTGCCGCGTGCGCTTTATCATATTAGGCACGGCAAATTATCATTTATCGTATGAAACTAAAGCCACGCGGGGGCACCACGGCATTTGCCGCGTTGCCGTGGTGGTACGCTTCAAAATAATTAGCGATTAGCATGCTAATAAAAAGTGAGGTAAAACGCTACCACAACACAAGCAGCGTGCATTAATGTCTCGCCAGCATTCAGAATGAATACATAGTTAACATGTTAGCTACATACTGAAGGTGCATCTTAAGAGCACATGTCGACCTTGGTAAATGTTAGTTAGCTGTAGGCTATGTATGCTGCATGTAGCTACTGACCGGGTCATCCAATAAAGGGTTATATGTTCACAACGCATCTTCAATCAACATCTATGAAATTATAAAACCGTGTTCAGTTGAAAAACAATCCTTAAACGATGTCGCGAACACGGGAATGTTAACGTTACTTACCTGACTGCCTCACCTCTCCAGACTGACTCCAGCAGGGCGTTCAAGATGTCATGTAGACTGGCGCGTAATCGTCACTGTGTAGAGTTAAATTTTTCACTGCATGTCTGCAGAATTTTACACTGACTTTTAACTCTACTCTTAGAGTGGATTTACTCTGCATATAGTTGTAAATACTCCATCTAGGTTAAAAAAGGTTGACTCTGAAATTTTAACACTCCGTTTTTTACTGTGTTCCCTTTTTGGGCAGTTCTCACTAAACCATGGAGCTGCTTGTGCATGAAATTAAAAAGTGGATGAACAGTCTCTAATATATTCCAACTGACAACCACTGGCGCGTTTAAAACTCATTTAAATCATCGTTTCTCCTTCATTCTGATGCTCAGTTTGACCTTCACCATGTCGTTTTGACCACATATATATGTCTATGTGAAATGAGTTGCTGTCATTTGATTGGTTGATGAGATATTTGCGTTATCAAGGAGTTGAAAGGTTGTACCTAATAAAGTTAAGGTAAGGCTACATGAGCATTTATATTAAAAACTGTAATAATGTAATTGAGTTACTAAAAATAACATGGAGAATTATCCACGTGATCGTGTGTTTTAATGTATTTTTGTGTTCATCGACAGAGCTGATGACATGTCACCAGTCAGGACACTGGGAGGAGCCACACTGGGAGCCACCATCATGACAGGTTATGTGTACTGGCTGAATTACCTTTTATTAACACAAACAAGGAAGTCTCTTTTCACAGACAAGTGATATCAGTTCAGGCAAATCTAGTCTCAGCGTTCCATCACTTGTGTAACTGAGATCAGAGAAGCAGAAAAAAGTGATTCAGATCTTGAAGCATTTGGGTTTCATTTCATTCTCGTTTGTCTCTGAAGAGAAAAGCAGCGAGGAGAATCAATGACGCAAAAGAACAGGCATCGCCCGCAGGTGTTTGGGAGGACAGTTGGGTTGCGTTCCACTTTTCTGCTGCTTTGTGTTCTGTGTGTTCCTCTCCAGTTACACCGATGGAAACGCAGTAGAGTGGGACTCACACCGGAGACTGCTGCATTGTTCACCTGACGGACTCGCACCGAGGACCTCTGCCGCTGCCAACACGGCCTGGTAAGAGATCTCAATACTGTATGTCCAACTGATGAGCTCCTAACTGGTCTCTCTATCACGATACAGTCAAGGTGTTGAAGAAACACCGATGGCAAGAGAAGGGACTGACGTTTTTCTGTCGCTCAAGCCCTGACCGTACCGTACCATTTCCCTCTGGTACCCCAAAGAATAGAATAGTTGGGGCAGGTTATTTTTGGTACTAATGCAAATGGAGAAAAAACTACTGTACCAAATCAAACCATTCCAAAACCATGAGGGCACCATTGTGTGTGTGTGCAGCGCTGACTTTTACAGTGTTTCCATGACAAATGCGAGAGAAATTGGTAGAAATGCATCAGATATAGCTCGAAACGAGACGCTTACGTCGTCCCACATGAAGACAGACGCCGGCGTCACTTTGAGGTGTTAGTTGTGCGTGAAGTGGTTAGCATGGAGTTTTTAATGTTCTCCCCGTGGGTGCATGGGTTTTCTCCTACGGTCCAAAAACATGCAGATTTGAGGATAAGGCAAGTTGGACACTCTAAATTGACACTCTTGATCCTCATGTGGAGGATAAAGCGGTAGAAGATAGACAGGTGGATGGATGGATGGATGGATGTTGTGTAGATGTAGCCTGTAACATCATGTTGTTTCTCTCACAGTGATGGAAGCACGATGCCACCACAGCGTTCCGAGAAGAATATCCACGTGGAAGTGTTCAGCAGCTGGGAGACGATTGTGCCGCCTTTGTGTGTCAGTGGAGAAGGATTTAAAAAAAAAAAAAAAAGAAGAAAAAAAATCCCCTTTCTATTCACTGTGAGCACGGTCACGTTGAGCAGGAAGGTTATTTCATGTGTTTTCAAAAATGATTCACTGCAGTGTTGTTTTCTCCCCCTCCCAGCCCCAAAATGTGTGTGAAACCATGAGAGCTTCATCCACTCCCACTCTCCCTCTCTCTCCCCCCCTCTCCCTACCTCTCTCTCTCACTCTCTCAAAACACTGCAGCCATCCAACACATCACACTTGCCTCCTTCTGCTGCTGTGTGCAGTGACCTGCGCTGTTGCCATGGTTACAAACACATAAGTCACTACTACCAGGAGTGGTGTTTCAACTGTGGTTAAAGGGATAGTCCAGTTTTTTTTGTTTTTTAAAGCATAACTTAACCCCCAAACAACTTTTTTATAGGTGTAAACCAGTGTATTTAAGTACCTGGATGATGTAAAGTATTGAAATTATACATGTCACAGACTCCTCCCCCTTTTATATAAAAGCTGGAGCTGTTGCTCCCTGCACTGATCCCCACTCTGACTCACTCAGATCTCATCCCAGCTTCTAGGCATTTTTCAAAATCAGGCACTGGGCCGGAGTTAGCCTCAGGAGATGGGGGTTTAGTTATGGTTATATGAGGTATTACCAGACCCTCTTTCTGATTGACAGATTGACAGACCAAATAGGTTCACCTAATAAAAATCTACACCTGCTTTAGTCTGCGAGTAGTGGTTTACAAGCGAACATCATTCTTAAGATTTCATAGATCAAAGCAGATATAGATTTTATTCTGTGGCTAAAATCTCTTGTCTATGTTTTCACTGCAAAGTCAGTGTGGACAACACCTTATATAACCACAGAAAAACCCTGAACTATCCCTTTAACTTGTTAATCAGCCAACATGTAGATCAGAACTGCTTTAATATTTAAAGTGTGAGATAATGTATTTTCTATCTAATTTTACATGATTCTATTTATTACAAACACCTTTTACTGTCACGTGTGTTTGTGTGTCTGTGTGAGTGTGTGTGTTCTACATATATGTGTGTGTGTGTGTGTGTGTCGTCATTCCCATAAAGGTGCATGTGTTTTGTCTCCCTCACAAAAATGTATTTGTGTTGCATCAGAAGCTGCTTTACAGTGATTTCCCTCACAGCTTAACAGGGGAAAAAAATAACCTTTCCAAATGCCCAAAGTTCAATGCTTAAGAGCCAGAAATGGGACAAAAAAATATTTACAAATGATTATTAGCATTTTCTTTACAGCCTCATTTGAATATAATTACAAGAATGATGCTGGGAATTAATGGTGTGTACTTTTCTAAACGATGCCTGCTGGCATTAATTAACAGTTTGCATTGTCATATGATACTTAAGCGAATGACATCAAATGCTAATAATTATTTGCAGATAGTTTTTTTTTTATCTTTTTTAACTATTTTTGTACTAACACGATCTAATATCTAACAGTACTAATGTCTGCTAACAGTCGGGTGATTACTAACCTTTACTCTTGAGTGCTGATGGCTGGTTCTGTCTATTAACCCACTGACTAACCCTCTGCTTTGTGCTCACACTCCTCTCTCATCATCCTGCAATCCTTCTGCTACAAACAGTGGATCAATCAAGAAAGAAAGAAAGAAAGAAAATTTTAAAAAGTGAGAATGTCAAGAAGGATTTCAGGACATGGGAAGGGAAATGTTTTTATTGTTAACTGAAGAGATGAAAAGAAGCAGAAACAGCTGCTGACGTTAAAGTGGGTTCGACCACAGCACTTAAAGCTGCAGTACGTAACTCGTGGTGGTTTATGTTATTATTATTATTTAGACTTTCGTTCTTATGGAACATCATTAGCCCTCAACCCATTTTAAAGATCTGACATTTTTAGGATTTGGTCGGTGTCAGATAGAGGCTTCTTAAAACAAGAAGGCTCCTATTGGACGATACCAGCTGTCAATCACCCTGGTGTCCTCTCATATGTGCTTTATTGTCTAATTTCCTTTAAATCGGCATCTAGCAAAACTAGCAATAGAGACCATTAACTCCTCAGGAGAAAATGCTCAGTGACTTAATAAGTAACTTAATTAGTTCAATAACTAAATCCAGTGGGAAGTAGATGCTAATATTTGCCTTTGACTTCCATTCAAACTCGCCCTCTAGTGGCTATTGAGTATATTTGTTACTTCTGGGTCGGCCTCCTCTGGCAAACCAGAAGGCTACAGTTTTTTTTTTCTTATCGGGACAATGCTGAAATTGTCAGACCTGACTGAGGGAGTGTTTATCTATATACAACGGCAGAGCAGGGGGGCCGGGCCAAGAGACGTTTTTTATTTTTATTTTTATTTTGGAGGGGTAGACTTTATTTCTAAAAATGTTTTGAGGGCGCTTTTTTGTATTGTCTTTCTTTACTCTCTTTACAGTTTCTGCCTGTCTCAACCGCTTCCCTTGTGTCACCGGGCGACACAAAAGTAACTAAGATTACTAACAATTGGTGTGTGAACTCACTTATTAATGGTTTGGCTATTTAAGACATTTAATTTACACAGAATTCATTAGAAGCGTTACGCACTACAGCTTTAAATGACCCCACACAACGCTGAGTCAAATGTGATTCCAAACTGTCTGAACTGAGACACTCAGAGACCAGCTTTGTGTTTGAACTCTGTGGTTAGCATGTGCAGACAGACAGGTGAGTGTCACTACACAGTGAGACATGAGCCAAGCTAACGACTCTCTAAAGGCCCATTTATACTCGACACAAGAGACGGACGGAGCCTTGTGTCCGTACTTTGCGTTCATTTTGTCCAAGCAATACCACAGGAAATCATGGGGGCAGTATAGAGTCATTAGTCCAAAAAAGTCACGGCGACATATGGACACATCTGAGACTTACATTCAGTGGTTTTATGTTACACAGCCACGAAACCCGCTTGCGTATCAGGTCAAGCCATATTTGTTGATGCCTGCAACTACAACAAAGGATGTAAAACGGAATTAAATTGGAGTATAAATGGGCCTTAACGCCACAACTAACTACTGCTGGTGTTGGTTATAACGCTGCGTTCCATTTACATTGGAACTCGGAAAGCGGGGAACTGTCAGAAATGCAAATGTGCCTTTATTAGACATTGTTAGCGATACCAGTCACTAACAATGCTGTCCATGGGTTTTTTGCGCACACAATTATGCTTATTGTTAGAAAATACAGTAGAAATTACAGCGTTATGTTAATTACAGAAACATTGTTATGTGTACGACTGATTTACTGTCAAACAAATACGACAGAAGTGCTATTAACTATAAAAGTAGCACTATTTATCTTGGAATCCTGAAGTTTAACGTAAAAAATTCCGAGTTCTGACTTCAAATGAAACGCAGCGTAACATCGCTAATGCTGTAAAACTGCACCCGTTGCTTGTACTAACATCTCTTCTCTCTCTGACTGAAACATCACTTCAGCAGCACCGATGTCTTTTTTCTTAATCTTTAATTAAACCTAACCTTTTCAGTACCTTTCATGTTCAGGAAATCACACTGCATGGGATTTTTTCAAATCCAAAATGTAACCAAGACCAACAGAAATCCTAATCATTTAATTTCCCTCCGCAGTTTTGTTCTCTTGATAATCTACTAACATCTCTTTAAAGGTAAAACTAACTAACAGCTACTAACCTGGGGAGCCTCCTTTAACTCCCTGAAAACTAACAAACTAACCTACTAATAAACTAATAAATAACAAAAACAAAACACAACTAAACCACTAATTGTGTGATGAGTGGCAGATTTAGCTGAAGCTGCCGGTGTATTTTTTCATTGACTGTACTAACAAAGTTAAGATTTACATATTCATGATGTGGTTGAATGTGAATGTGTGTGAACGTGTAAGTGACATGTGAACATTGCATTCTTTTGGAATCATTTTGGTCAAAATGCTGAATTTAACTGAATTTTCCCAACTTTTTAGTCAAGATTTATGGGTAAATGTTTTAAATCATGTGCAGAAAATAACATAATACAAAGATATGGCTGTAATTTAGTCGCTACGTTATTCTCAAATTTGCTCTTGTCACAACTGATTTTGTGAATTGGGTCACGATAGTTTGTCGTCTTAAACTCTTCCCTGTGTAGAGAGTTTAGGAAACACTAAATGTAATTTACCAGCTGTTTTTATTGAATAGTTTTGTAATAACCTGAAATAAATCATGTTTTTAAAAAAATCCTGTTGTTTATATAAAGTGTCTTTTTGATCGTTATCTCCTGGATGTTTTTCTGCTGTTGTCCATCTGTCGTAGTAAACAAGACTCATATATTTTCTAATAAAATACATGAAAATGTTAATGTCCCATTACATTTTTCTTTTAAGTTGATTTGGAGTTTTATGATTTTTTAATAATTAAAAAAAGGAAAAAACAGACAGACAAGGATATTTTGTTTTGTTAAGCTGATTGTTATTTGTTATTATTATTCATAATATTGTTATTAATTAATATTCTTATTATTTTTTAACTGCGCTAACCACAATACATACATAATATGGCCTGTAATTAATTAATGTATTAAATCATTTGTTTCTTTACATTCTAGTCTTGCCTGGACAAATAAGTATGCAATATTTTTTATGACGGTGACAAACCTTCGTTTCTTGAAAACATAAAAAAAACCAAGACATATCTTAATTTGTATTTTATACAAAATACGGTATTTAAGACGTATATAAATCAACTGGTGGCGGTAGCGGACCGATTAGGTGGAAATCGCCCGGGGTGGGTAGAAGACGAAGAAGAAACTTCCGCTTGTCACCGGAAGTAAATAAACATATCTGTCATGGCCGCTCGCCTGCCTTTTGTGTAGGCTATTAGCAAGTAATGTTGGCAATTTTTGAGATTTTCTCTATCGCATTGCGTATTTGTGTAACTTTTATTGACGCGGTGTGTGACCGTGAGACAACAGCGCCACCTTGTGTCGCCAGCTGAGCGCTGTTAACTGTTGTTTTTAGTACCAGGCTGTTTTTCCATCATGAGGACTGTTCTGATGGTGGCGGAGAAGCCGTCTTTGGCTCAGTCCATCGCCAAAATCCTCTCGAAAGGTGAGTTCGATGTGACCGTTGTGTTATGTAATGTAGTGTAAAGATACGTCATTTCAGAACAGAAGGAATAAGAGGAATAGAGCAATGTGAAAGTGATTATGAAAGTGATCATTACTTGCAGCTCTAATGATGATACCAATCACCAATTTGATATCTTGACCCACCTCTACATCATTTTGTGCAACACATCTTCTTCTACCATAAATAAGAAATAAACAGCCCACAACATGACTCAGCTAAAATGCTGTTGCTGATTTTTATTGACATTTTTATATTCCGTGCATAGTGAAGCATGTGATGCAAACGCACATGCAGTCCAGCGTCCCCTGACTAAATGCTTGCTTCTGCTGCCACATTGTGATAATAGATCAACCACAAATTAGGTAGTCGGTGGAGTAGAAGGATTTGCTTTTATAAATGCAATCATGGATAAAACATTTGTTTTGTATCCTTTTAATACATTACGAATAGTCACATTAACTTATCGACTGATTTTTTTTTTTAGAATCGGGTGAATAATCGAAAACTCATGCCCATCCCAAATTCGAAGCCTATGAAAATCAAACAGTTTTTTTTTATTTTGTGAAGCAGTTATACACAAAAACATAGCTATGGGTAGAATATTCAATAGAATATTCAATATCTACCAACAAACCCCCTTTAATGTTGCACACTGTACCTTTACATTAATATTTTCTTTTATAATTTTATATTCTTTGCAGTGAAGTAAATAACTTTGGTCTGTTGACAAAAAACATTTTGGGATTTCAATGATTAGTAGCCACCCTATCAACAACCAGAATACTTCATGCAGACGCGATGATACCAGTTAATCTAAAATAGCTTTAATTACATGTGCTATATATTGAATGGTGACATTTTCAGTGTCCACTGGAAAACAATAACAGTGAGTGAAATGGATGATTTGGCAGAAAATGCCGTCTTTACCGTGCTCTGTCTCATCAAACACACTCATTTCTGGTCTTCATCTGTTGACATTAGAGCACTCAGTCCTGTTCAGCTGTGTCTGGAAATGGCACATATGCAAGCTATGGTGATGAGCTCAAACTCCAGAGAGAAGCAGCTGGGATTTTTCCTGAGAACGGGCATCCTCAGTGACACGGGGATGGTCTCTAGACCGAAAGTGCCATCCAGTCCGCGGCAGGAGTGGCTGGTATGGCAGCTGGCCTCGTGTATGACCTGAGGGACGCGGTTCAGGTCGATGTTCTCCCTGATGAGAGAGCGGGACAAATTTAAATAATCTATAGCTTAAAGTCAAGAGCAGTGGTTCCAAAAGTCTGGTCTGGGACAAGATATTCTTTTCAGGTGCCACAGATTTTTTTCCCAACCCTATAGTCAAGATTTTAAAAATCAGAATGTACAACCGAAAATAAATAAATAAATGCAATAATTACCATTAACACTCCCTTTGTTGTTTCTCATAGGTAGTACTTTCTTAAACTAGGCAAACAACAACAGAGAAGCACACATCTTATATACTACTCAACTTAAAATTCATATAGGTGAGGAAATGAAGAGCATATTCCTGCTGTGAGGCTGCAGTGATCACTGATGGAGACAGAGAGCAGGACTGTAGTTAAACCAGCTCTGTGTTTGTGAGGGTTTTTTTTTGTTAATATTCTGTACAAACACTGACAAACAGCAGCGTTCGTGGACTTTGGTCCCCAATAAAGCAGGTGGGCCAGAATGTGTCACTACTCAACATGTTTGTTAAACATGAAGTTTAATTACAGTGCATTAACATTTACATTCTGTACAAACACTGACAAACAGCAGCGTTCAGGGACTTTGGTCCCCGCTGAAGCGAGTAGGCCAATTCTCAATTCAGAAATCCTGTATTGTGAATGTCCCCACTGCGGGACTAATAAAGGACTGTCTTATCTTATCTATCTTATTAAAAATGATTTAATACGTAAATCATAAATTAGAAGCGAAAGCCAACCAGTGTTGAGCAGTGATTGTGTTTCCTCAGCAAATCTATTCATCCTCTGGCCCTTCGATGTCTTTGACAGCCGATAAAAACCCTGCGCTGTGATTCATCATGTGTGCACTTACACGTAGCTCCAGGTCGCGATGCTGCGCTCGTTGATGTGGCTGGGCAGGTTCACGAGCTGACTGTGGTAGTCCTGCAGGCTGTATGTGCAGAAGGACTCGTCCACACACTGATTACCCAGTGGGATGGCCTGACACTGCTGGAGAGCCAGCAGGCACAGCAAAAAGACGCGCAGCTGCTGGACACACACACAAAACCAACACAGTGTCAACAAGTGTGGACAGATTTCCAAGTTACTGAAGAAATTCATATGTTAATTTCTTTTTTTTTGACGGTTTTGGTCCATATATGTCGGACAATGTTGATCGGTTTTTCCCCAAAAACACCACAACTAAAGATTCAGTTTTTTCCAATTAATTGATTAGTTGTTTGGTCCCGGAGATGTGAAAAAAGAAGCTGAAAAATCAGAGAATTGGTCTTAAATTATTAAAACAAATATCAAACCTATGAATCGACTTAAATAGGTAGTTAATCGATTAATAATCAATTAATTGTTGCAGCCCTTGTCCACAATCAATTTAATAAGTTAAGAGTAATTTTTTCTTCTTAAATGTGAATATTTTCTGGTTTCTTTGCTCCATAAGACAAAGGAATCGTTAAAACAAGACATTTGAGAAACATCATTATTTCCAGGTTTGACAAACACTGATCAACATTTTCTGAACCAAACTATTAATTGAGAAAATAATCAACAGACAAATCGAATAGTGAATATGGGGTCACAACGAGCCCCTCCCAGCTGTTACCGTCTACAAATATAAATAAATATAATTATAACTCTAAAATAAATTACCCTAGCATGGGACCTTTGCCTGAGGCCCAGATGTGGTCGCTCTCAATAAATATTCCGGTCATCAACAACATTAGGGGATGTTTCTTACCTGCAGTTGTTCCATGTTGGGAGTTTGGCGTGATGAAGCTTCTGTTTCTTGTCTTGATGATGAGTTTTCCAGTTGGCTCCAAACCCCTGGACCACCTTCTATTTATAAAGCGGTCAGAGCATTTGTGTGCGTTGGTGTGCGTGCGTTGTCCATTTTAGTTCCCATCACAATTGTCGTGGTCCATCTTCTTCCTGTCATTAGCATTTAGCCTTGAGAGAATGGTTTAATTCAAAGAGGACATTAGCATGTAGCATTGAACCAGAGTGCCCCCTCGCTCACTCACTCACTCACTCAGTAATAATACAGTAATAATCTGATTAGTTTTTCTCAAACCGTGGAAGTGATGATGTCCTGTTTTTGTACACAAACCAAAATGATTCACTTTTAATCAATTCTGTGTTATGTGGAGCAAAGACATCAGAAACATATTCACATTTAAGAAGCTGAAAAATCAGAAAACGGTGTTTTGAATCATTTTATTAATAATAATAATAATAATAATAATAATAATAATAATAATAATAATGATGATAATAATAATAATGGATTGATAATCGATTAATCGATACTAATTTGAATTCATTTTTAAGATGAAAAGACTAAAGATAGTACACATGAAAACATTAATCATCAACATAATCAGAATGCATGGGCCACACAGAATATCTGGATTTAAGTGCATGTCTTCAAACTTGCGGGCATTTCTAGTAAAAACATTTTTTGATTATTTGAAGGTATTATTTTTCCAAATATATCTTTTTCACAATATATCAAAATGTGTGTATTTTCCTGGTTGGTTACTATGTCCAATGTAATCAATTGTTTTCTCGCTACTAAAGAAAATTGTATCTCTACATATTTGGCAAATTGTTGCCTAGCCCTAGTAAGCAGCAACTATTGATGGTGTTAGTAGTGATATTTGTACTTATATTAATGATAATGACAGTAAAAATAATAATAATAATAATAATCTGTTCGTATTTGCTTTCAGGAACTTGTACGAGTCGAAAGGGACTTAACGGAGCATGTTCGGTGCACGATTACAGCGGCAGCTTCCAGGGCCAGACTGTCCGCTTTAAGATGACGTCTGTTTGTGGACACGTAATGAGTCTGGATTTCATTGGTGAGTGTCGTCCTTCAGTTATCTCTTTTCTATTTAGTGCTTAAAGCTGTTTTACAGATCTGCTGCTGCTGCTGCTGCTGCTGTTGCTGTTGTTGTTGTTAAACGCCCCCCCCACACATCTTTGATCCTAATTAGTTTGGAGACACATCTCTGAGTCTGAATACTTCAAATCTTCACTTTGTCTGTGTGTGTTTTTGAGTTACTTTATGCACGTAATTCCAATTTCTGAGTCTGTTTCCTCAACGTCTTAAACTTTCATCTTCATTAACAGTCAGGTTTAAACTTCATTTATTTACTTTTTTACAGGGAAGTACAACAACTGGGACCAAGTGGATCCTGCAGAGCTCTTTAGTAAAGCTCCCACAGAGAAGAAGGAGGCCAACCCCAAACTCAACATGGTCAAGTTCCTTCAGGTTGGTCCTCGAGGTTAATTTAGTCATTCTGCCTTATTCAACTACTGCACTGTTCTTATTTAATAACTCTTCACCACTGTTAAAGTCTGTGTAAAGTGACGAAAGAGAACACAGAAAAATGTGTTTCTGGCCAAATTTGAATCAATAAAACATTCTCGACAAACTACACAAACACAGAGCTGGTTTAGCTACAGTCTACAGTCTTATTAGTTTGTTTTTGTTGTCTTGTTTCTATGTCTTATTAAGTTTAAGGATGTAAACTTAATAAGTTAACACATTATGTTAATGCTCACCCCATTTCTGCTGTACTGTACAGGTTGAAGGCCGAGGCTGTGATTACGTGGTTTTATGGCTGGACTGTGATAAAGAGGGCGAGAACATCTGTTTCGAGGTAAATTAGGCCACTTTACATTTACATGTGGTTTTAAAATGCATCACGTTTCCTGGGATTAAACCTTTATTCACAACACATATTGTTTTTCTCCTGTAATACCAGGTGAAGTCACTCTTAAAAAGTCATGATTTCTCTCACACTGTAGGTACTGGATGCAGTTGAGCCAGTGATGAACAAAGAGAGTGTCAGGGAACGGACGGTTTACCGCGCCAAGTTCAGCTCAATCACCGACACGGACATCTGGAACGCCATGAACAGCCTGGGAGAGCCCAACCGCAACGAGGCACTGTCAGTGGATGCTCGGCAGGAGCTGGATCTGCGCATTGGCTGTGCTTTCACCAGGTATGTGACTTTCTACAGCCTCACATATTGGGAAAAGACAATGTCATTGTCAGTACCATGCTGCTCGCTCTGCTCATTGCACGTCCAGGAAACTGGGCGAGCAGGAGGGAGTAGAGCTTTAATCTGACTTTTCCTGTGTCAAATATATTCCAGGTTCCAGACCAAGTATTTTCAGGGCAAGTACGGCAACCTGGACTCCTCCTTGATTTCATTTGGACCCTGTCAAACCCCCACGCTAGGCTTCTGTGTGGAACGCCATGACAAGATCCAGTCGTTTAAACCTGAGACTTACTGGGTCATCCAGGCGAAGGTGAGTCTCTGTTTCCATTCCATCGTTGTTGATTATCTCTTGGTTCTGTGCTTTTGTAAGACACATGCTGTGTTTGTTTGTTTTTTCCAGGTATTCAAAGGGAAGGACAGCCCACTGACACTGGACTGGGACAGAGTGAGGGTCTTTGACAGGGATGTGGGTCAGATGTTTGTTAATCTGGCCAAGACGTCCAGGGAGGCCAAGGTAAACGCAAAATCCTAACTGTACAAAGTTTACTCTGCTCTAACTTCCACTACTACTCACAAATAAGTAACCATGAACTGTTAAAACATAAAATAACATAACGACATCCAGTTTTGTTTAATGTAACGTAAACACTACTTGATTATAGTATGAGCCAGCTAGTTAAAGGTAAGGAAATCAAAGCTAAACACTAAACCAGATGTTTATTTTAAATCAGACAGATCTGTTACACCTGTTTATAAAATGTAAAAAATATTATTACAATACTTATTACAATTATCTCTAACTAACCAAACAACAAAATAACTCTTCAGTCTTAACACAATATTGTATAATTAAATGTGGTTTTGTGTTTATTGTCTTGTGTGTTCGGTGTTTGATTGTGTGGTTAGTGTGGTGGGACATTATTGACTTGTACATGTTTGTCTGTGTGACCTCAGTTGTGTGACTCAAAGGAACAATAAACATTTACTACTATTCCTACTACTATTTATATTACTCGTACTAGTAATGTTAGTTATACTACAGAGGACCATTGACCAATGGCTGTAATAAATAAATAAATGTTTCTCTAGTGAGATTTTATAGTGTCTTAAACATTGAGTTAATCCTATCATGATATCAGACAGTATTTAATATTTGGAAAGTTCATGTAAGAAGAAGTTAAAACATTTGTTTTATTGTGACTCTTGTTACCACACATTTGTTTATTATTCTTATTCTTATTATTGTATGTGTTGGCTTGCTTCCTATTGATTTTCCTAGTGTAGTTTTTAAAGGAAAGTTGCAACTCCCAAAACAAGCAGGTGGATAATCCATCCTGTTTAATAACGTTCATAAGAAAAAGGTAATATTATCACAACATAACTTGCCAGATTACACACAGTTAAGAGGACTGTGTGGTAAATGATGAATAATAAATGTGAATTTTAACATCTATTAAATAAATGAAGACAATTGAACAAATGAATATACAATACTACATGTTGTAAGCTGTAGAATGTGTCTTTTTCACAGGTGGAGTCGGTGAGTAAGAAGGAAAAGGCCAAGCAAAGACCTCAGGCCTTGAACACAGTGGAGATGTTGAGAGTGGGCAGCTCATCTTTAGGTATATTCACACGTTTCAATCTGTTCATATTCTGTCACTGGTCAATGCTGGTCTTTGCTGTGGTTCAGTATCTCGTGGTGTAGATTTGGATTCATTTTCTTTTTGTTAATCTCTTTAGGTATGGGTCCTCAGCACACCATGCAGATCGCAGAGCGTCTTTACACCCAGGGCTACATCAGCTATCCACGTACTGAGACGACCCACTACCCCGAGAACTTTGACCTGAAGGGAACCCTGAAGCAGCAGGCCAACAATCCCATGTGGGCAGAGGAGGTGAGGGGTCACTGCGGTCGTCATGGACACACATCAGTCGTATTCATAGTCAAATAAATAAGCACGAAGTGGATACACGTGACAAATGTTTCGAAAAACATCCTCTCTCTCTCAGGTGAAGGCTCTACTTTCAGCCGGATTAAACCGACCCAGGAAAGGAAGTGATGCAGGAGACCATCCACCCATCACTCCCATGCGTGCGGCCTCAGAGGCGGAACTGGGTGGGTCACGCAGCTAATTTGATCATTGATAAAGGTCTCTCCATACTGTGCTTTTTCTGTTTTTGCAGAGGGTTGCGATTCTTAATTCATACAAAATTGAACCAAAGAGTAACGATGCTTCAGTTTTGACTGGCGTAATGTGTTGCCCTTACAGCATAGTAGAAAATGAAGGCTTCAATTTTATTATTACAAATGAGACAAGGTATGTCAAACAATAACATAACTTTTTCTGACTATACCCGGGTTATTTGTACAGATTCATCTTAAATACATGTAAAAACTTTTAATATAAAAGCTGCTTAATCTGAAAGCTAAAACACTTTACTCTGATTTCATGATGACTAAACTTTTGTTAGCGCACAACAGCAGAGCAGACCCTCAAATGAGCAGCTGGATGTAATGATTCAAGTTTGAATAAAAAATGATTTTGAATCATAAATTGATTTAAATGGAATCATGAAGGAACTGAAATCGAAATGTGAGATTCAGAAAGCTTGACGCCTACACTACCAGTCAAAAGTTTGCACACGCTTCCTCATTCAAGTAAATGGAAAGGTGTGTCCAAACGTTTGACTGGTCGTGCATATTCATTTTAAGTTTCATGCTTCAAATGATTTTTGACCACTCTTCACAGTAGCATAGACCTACATGACGCGCTATCACATGAATTTATTAACAAACTCCCTTATCTTCCTCTATCAGCCTTTAACCCTGCTTCTGTCTCTTCCTCTGTTCCACAGGCAGTGATGGTTGGCGACTATACGAGTACATCACGCGTCATTTCATAGCCACTGTCAGTCAGGATTGCAAATACCTGCAGACCACAATAGACTTCAGCATTGGCCTGGAATCGTTCTCATGCAGTGGCAAGGCTTTGATCTCACCAGGTACTGACGACACATTCACCGTGACACTTTTTTCAACTCACCACGTAACTTCACAAAGGATGTAGAAGTAAAAAACAAAAGGACTTTCCTCAGTGTTACTTCTGTATTTTCCCAGGTTTCACAGCTGTGATGCCGTGGCAGGGCATCCCCCTGGAAGAAGCCATGCCAGACTGTGAGCGAGGAGACACTTACACCGTAGACGAGATCAAGCTGGTGGAGAAGCAGACCAACCCCCCGGACTACCTGACCGAGGCCGAACTCATCACGCTCATGGAGAAACATGGCATTGGTAAGACTCGTTGGATACATCTTATTGTGTTTATGTCTTGAAACAGAACGTGTAAGAGAGCATATCAGTGGATCATAGGTTGCTGTGTCCCTTTAAAGCAAATGTAGAGATTCTCCTCTTCTCACATTATATATGTAAGAAAAAAAATCTACCTTTAGCTCTAGTTTGGTCTCCACCATGTAATGTGAAAAAATATCTTTAACTCGTAGATGTCCCACCATGTTCTGCAGCTGCTCCATCAGTGTTGAAGAATGGGTATAATGAGAGGAGGGTTTTTTACAGATGTTGAATCCTGCTCTCTCCTCCTCCAGGTACTGACGCCAGCATCCCAGTCCACATCAACAACATCTGCCAGAGGAACTACGTCACGATAGAGAACGGACGCAAGTTAAAACCAACAAACCTGGGCATTGTCCTCGTACATGGCTACTACAAGACAGGTTACCTTATATTATTGTTCATTATCTTACACTAATGAGGGATTGGTGTGAACTCTTTTAACGTGGGACCAAATAACTAGTCAAATTCATGGTGCTACTGTGTACCGTGTGTGTGTTTCGCAGATGCAGAGCTGGTTCTGCCGACCATACGCAGCGCAGTCGAGAAACAACTGAACCTCATTGCACAGGGCAAAGCGAACTTCCAGCAGGTGCTGCAGCATACACTGGATATCTTCAAGAGGAAGTTTCACTACTTTGTGGATTCCATCAACAGTAAGTTCTCTGTACACAATGAAAAGAAATGGCTGCAGGCTCTCATGTTGTACTGTAGACGTTGTGATGTTGTTGAGGCTGTAGATTCAGACCGGGGCTAATCAGGTGTTGACAGAAATGCTACAGTACATGGCTTCTGCAAAAACATGTGATTAGCTGCTTCTGTTGTCCAGTGAGTTTCAGAGGCTGGTGGAAATTAAACGTTTAAAACCCGCATTTAGGCAGCAATCTTGGGACTAACCGAACCCTTTAGGTCAAGTACAAATGCAGCTTTAACTGTATGGCTGTACCAGCTAATAACTATATTATAATTATAACTATTGTTATTGTATTATAGCTATATAGCTATATTAAAGCTATATTATAAAAACCTGAGTACCGTGGGTGCCACTTCATGACGATTTATTTGTCATTTTTAACCTTAATCTTGACAATAGCTGCCAGTTTTTCCAAAAATCGAAGACATTCAGAATTGCAAAGTCTGAAACAAAGTCAATAATTGACCAAAATGTCTAGGCACTCTCTCTAGGTTTAATTTTCTGGGGCTAAAGCATTAAAAAGCATCATTTATTATTACTATTATTTGAATTGGAACAGAAATTTGAAAGAAAATCCAAATTTCAGAATATAAACTGACAGCACGACTATACAAGTGATCTTACCGGGGACACAGGTTCTCATTTTCAAGACGAACATGATTAGCTTAGCAAGAGTACAATACATAGTTATGGGAAATATTATTTGTGGTTTGATTGACTTCTGTGCAGCAGTGTATTACAGCATCTGTCTGTTTTGTGTGTTTTTATTAAAGGTATGGATGAGTTGATGGAAGTCTCCTTTTCTCCCATCGCTGCCAGTGGGAAGCCGCTGTCCCGCTGTGGCAAGTGTCACCGCTTCATGAAGTACATCCAGGTCAGTAGGGAAACGGTGAAAAATACCTTGACACAGAAATACTGCTTCACTACAGTGTTAAAGTGGAAAAAAGAAAAACAAGAACAAAAATTTGACACTAAAAAGTAGACAAATGCTTGTGTGAATACATAAGTTTGCAGCAGCTTTTTAAAGGTGTCATCGAGGATCTAATACCTATGAGATCATATGCATAGAAACGGTGTTCCGGTGTTTGAGTCATGACTTTATATAAACTCAATCGTTATTGTTGTTAATCTAGTGAATGAGACAAACGGTAAACCCTGACTGCAGTTCTCAAGGCAGTAGATCCTAAAAATCCAATCACAATCGCATTCGAAACCACCTCCGTATGTGGTTTGAATATACTTTGGAAAAATTGGATCTCATGTGTTTTTTTAGCTGTTCCGACTGCCAAAAAAATCAAGCTAGAAACTATCGGGATATGCTTAAATGTCTGATTTGGGCTGCTGTTTAAACCAGGCCTAAGAGAGGAGGCCAAAGCTCACAGGTGTCACTAAACACATTAAACAGTGCTTCTTATGCTCTGGTGCCTCAGGCAAATCAAGTTGCTGGCAGATGCTCACTTAGGACAGCTACCTGCTTTAGCTGAGACGGTGAACACGACAAGAGTGTAGCTAAAATACTGTGGCGCCATAATGGAACAGGAAGAGAAGAGGGATCAACGAGGCTTCATTCATTTTCCTCTCTGGACCACATGATGTCTGGCTGCCGAGTTCTGGCCTTCAAAGTTCATCTTAATTACCATTTTTTGCCTGATGGAAGAGCCACTCTTAAACTCATGAATGAATCATGAGGCTGCAGATCTCTTAGTCATTGCGGGTTTTATCTGAAAATGTGCGTGGTGGGCTTACATGTGCCTATTAAGTGGCGTGTTCTCGTGGATACCGCAAGCTACAAGGTAACCCTTGTATGAAGTAATCTGGGAGGCGTGGGCTTAGAGCGCTCCACGTTTTCCCCCGATGATGTGCGTCACTGCCACCTCTGAAAGTACATATAGAAATTCAGCACATTTGACGACTGGAGGTCACAGGGTGTTCATCTTGTGCTTCGGCCCCCACCCCCCTTTCACCACCCCCTGTCCTTCGGTTGACTTTGGTGGACTGACTGGCTGTCAATCTGGACAGGAAACAGGTTTAGCTTTTAAAAGCCTCACCTAATAAACTTGCACTTTCTTAATAATACATTTCCTGCTTTATCATTCTGTTAAACAGCAAGTCTGTTTCGCTTTGTAACTCAATAACTCTTCTCTTCTGCAAAATAAGTTTAATAAATCTGACCAAAGGATTTCAAACGCTGAAGTCACAAAATAAAACATTTGGATTTAATAAAGGAGGCAGCAATGGATCGACAACTCCTGTGCGGAAAGTCAGTCCACTGACTCTGTTTCTTACATTTCATTCATTTACATTTTCACATTTGATCCACCACAGGCCAAGCCCAGCAGGCTCCACTGCTCCCACTGTGACGAGACCTACAGTCTTCCACAGAACGGAGCCATCAAGCTGTACAAGGAGCTGCGCTGTCCACTGGACGAGTTTGAGCTCGTGCTGTGGACGTCAGGCGCCCGGGGCAAGAGCTACCCCCTGTGCCCTTACTGCTACAGCAACCCGCCTTTCAGAGACATGAAAAAAGGTACCGTATCATCTTGTTCTATATTATCATTATGACAAATGAAAAACCACGTATACATTTAAATCGATTATTTGATTATCAAACTATTTGACAATTTATTTAGTAATCAATTCATATTTGATCAAATGTTTTGAAAAGCAGATTAGATTAGATAAAATTAGACTTTATTGATCCCACACTGGGGAAATGCACATGTTGCAGTAGTTAAATGACAGAGAATAGAATAGAACAAAAAAGAATAAATTAGAACAAAGTTTCTAGGTCCCACGTTTAGCTTTTTTCTGTCTGCTTTCTCCAGGTATGGGATGTAACGAGTGCACACATCCGACCTGTCAGCATTCTCTCAACTCCTTGGGCATTGGACAGTGTGTGGAGTGTGAGTCTGGGGTTCTGGTGCTGGATCCCACCTCTGGACCAAAGTGGAGGATGGCCTGTAATAAATGCAACGTTGTGGTCCACTTCTTTGAACACGCACACAGAGTACAGGTGAGAAAACTGTCAGTAATAGATTTTATTCGTCCCAAATACATGAGCAGCTGATTTTTCTGAGATCTCTGTGTCTCCACCTGCACAATGAAAGGAACTTTAAGTTGCAGGAACCTCTTTCCTCCAATTTAGGCAAATTAGTGTATGAAAGACTCATGACCACAACAGGCTGTTCCACTGACCTCCACCAGGTGGTGGTAATGGGAAAATCTATACAAAAAACACTTTCACTATTGTTTAGCACACAATCAGTTCATTCATTCCACTCAGAATATTCTGTAAAAAGTATTAATGTATGGCTTTTAGTGAAGATAAGTGTGTCTGCCTGCTGAGGTGTTGCTGCTGCGTCACAGTAAAGGCAATAAATGTCACATTTTGTTTATGGAGGTTAAAAAAAAACTTAATGGATGTTTTGAAGAGTCGCCAGTGTGGTGAGAGAGAGGAACAGCTCGACAGAAAACTAACAGTGATCCTTTTATTAGTATTCTGATCATTACAAAGTAGTCAGGACAAATTTAACTTCTACTAGCCAACACAGGCCAACACAGTTTATTTATTGCAATTGTATATCAGAAGGGTTTAAACATTTTAAATTCTCTTTCTTTAAACATTTTAAATTCTCTTTCTTGTTCCTCCAGTATTTGCTTCCACTAACGATCCTCTCTCCTCCCAATAGGTGGCTCCTGAGAGCTGCGACGCCTGCGACGCCTCCCTGGTCGCGGTCGACTTCAACAAGTCTCGCACTCCACTGCCTGCCGGCGAGACCCAGCACACGGGCTGCGTGTTCTGCGATCAGATTTTCCAGGACCTCGTGGAGCTCAAACACGCCACCATGAGGTACCGGGGCGGCGCGAGGCGAGGAGGAGGGAGAGGACGAGGACGGGGACGCCGCGGCAATCCCAAAAAACCAAAGGACAAAATGGCCGCCTTGGCAGCTTACTTTGTATAGTGTCTGTTATTTGATACAGTATGAAAACATACATGTCAGTAAATAGACATTTTGTTTGTCATGTGTTTGGTTGCGATTAAGTAAAAGATATGTTTAAAATAAAGTCTTCTTTGAGCTCGTTTGTCAACCAATATATTAAAATATTGCTCATAAATGCTACAAATTTCAAAATATCCTAAGAAAAACATTACTTTAGTCTCTATTTAAATATTTTAAATAAAAGTATTTCAAGCAACATTTACACTGTGGAAATTATTGGTTTTAGGATTTAAAAAATATTTCATGCTCTTTATTGATATTGTGAATTTAGTTTTTTAAAATAGGTTTATGCAATATTCACAACAACAAAACAAAATCAGGTTTAAGGTTATAATTGGTATTAGGATGTAATAAAGATATTAATATGTATATTATATATATTATATTAATCCCTGTAGACGTCGAAAAATATGGTTAAATCCTTCTTTTCCTGTCTTAATGCCCTGCTTCTACAGTATTTAATGTGAGAAGTCTTATAAATAATATTGGTACGGTCCATGGCTGTTGTAAGTGTGGTATGGTCCTTTAAATCTGACAGCGGAAGTAGGGCGGAAGTGTGTTGACGTACAGGAAAGTGGTCCAATCGAGTGTTGGGACGCTGCCGTCCGTTCTGTTAACAGAAGAACTGTTGGTGCTGGGAGTTCATTGTTATCAGCAGTGATTCACCGCAAGTCTCCAAACACAGGTTTGTCTGTGTGTGTCTGTGTGTGTGTTTTCATCACTTTATCTCTTTGTCTCCTCGTGTTTATGCGTATAATGTCTCCGTTGTGTGTGCGCGCGTGGGCGTATCTCGGAGTCCTAACTCAAACTTTAGCTAACCCCCGGTTAACGTGAAATAACGGCCTCCCTCTCACACGTGGAATAAAACGTTTAACCAATTCAGTTGCTTGTTACTGAAGCTGTAAATGATTTGGTGTGTGAATTGCAGCGGTAAGTGTTTGAATTTGATTCAAAACTACCATCAAATATTAAGCTAATGCTACGTCAAATGCCACTGTGATTTAAAATGACGTGCAAATATGGGTTAATGTCATATTCAAACAATCAAAAACAAAAAACTGCAACCGTGTTTTAAGAAGTTATTGAAAAAATATTCAGCTCCAAATGTTAACTGTTAAATATTTTGTCAAATCATGTCAAGATTTGAACTGTTCACAACTGTTGAAAATAGATTATCATTGTGATAAAATGACAGATAATTTAAAATGTGTTACGCTCCCGGGTGAACGTTGGGTGAAATTGTGGTTTTAAACTTTCTTAGAAACCAGGGCAGCTGATGTATTTAGTAATTATTTATTTATTTATTTATTTATTTTGCTGATCTTTTTTGTCATGTACAAAAAAATTAACTTTAGTATGGACAATGGTTAGGTTTTTGCCACTTAGAATTATTTATCAACAATCTGAGAACAAAAATGTGTAATTTGTAATAAGTGACTAATTAATAAATAATAATCCGCCAATGGTGATTTCACATCAGTTGGTATTATTGATAATGGCAGATATGACAAAAAACTGTATGCTGCTACCTCCTTGTCTTCTAAGCGTGTGCCCTCTGCAACTATTCTTTTATTTATTTGTTTATTTATATCTGCTGCAACAGGAGTATGCAAAATATTATGTTTATTTCACTAGATCTCTATATCAGTATCGGTTATTGGCCGAAGTACTCCCGATTTATCGTCAGATATCATTCCTAGTTGTAGCCCTTGGTTTTAGCATCCAAATGCATACTTCACAGACAGCCATGGCACGTTTGAACACGAAAATAATTCAACACATTTTCTGTGATTCTTGCATCACACAATCAAGGTTCACAGTTTGTAAAGCCCTTGGTTATTATGTTGTTTCTTAATACTAATCCTTCTGCCTAGTACACAAACACACAGTGTAAATAAAGCATTATCCTCCACCAGTTCTGCCCCACTAGTACCAGGGATAACACAAGTATACACACACACTCTGTCTTTGTCTGAGTGAGAAAAGGCAACTCCCAGTCAGTAATGTCCGGCCGGATGCAGTGTTTTTTGCCATGTTTTGGTGGTGACTAGACTTAAGTTTGGCACTTTCGTTTGTCTCCATCACAACTCCGTTTCTCTCAGGATAAATTATTTTTCAATTTGTGTATATGGGCTTTGACATTGCAGATATTCATATTTCCATTGTTGACATATGTCACTTAATTATGACTTCCTGTAATGTAATGATATGACTGGTTATCATAATTCCAGAGGAACTGAAGATATCTTGAAATGGAAATGGTGTTATTAGTTTAAATGTTGGCATTTAAACCATTTTACTATGAACTGTTTTTTAAAAAAAAAACATTAATATTAAATAAAAATAAATGTGACCTACAAAACAACAGGAACATTTAAAGTGCACATATTACCAATTAACGCCGTTGCCTCAAAAATAAAAGGAGTCAAAAAGTGTTAGATTCTCAGCCTTCAGTGTTCCAGGGTTAGAATTATATAATAAGGCAATGTTGTCCATGTAGTAGTAGTAATAATAATAATAATAATAATAATAATAATGTTGTTTTCCAACTTCTGAACTGGAATGTGATCAACTCGGAGGTGGCTTCGCACACTCACTCCTGACTAATATTCATTGATTTGTGTGTCAATCTCACAATAGTCAAATTTCTTTATATTATAATTTCTAACTACTATAAGTTTCCTTCTCACATTGTCATGGTGAAATCTAACGCCTTGTCTTCCTTTGTCATTCAAGGCCCAGTCCATTCACCGTAGGGTTTGCTGCTGTCGGAGTCGTCAGGATGGACGAAGAGGCCAGGAAATTCCTGGCCAGATTTGTGGAGGATTACCCTCCTACTCTGGACGAAGACAGCGTGCTGCCCCTCAACCCGCTGAGTCGCACAGTTTCCCTGGAGGAGCTGTATGGAGAGAGTCTGGAGATGGGCATGCGGATGCTGGGGAACAGGTACGACTGAGAGGGAGAATCACAGGAGAGACGACAGCTAAATAAACACATCGTCAAGATGGCTGTCACCACTTTCTCTGTTAATTGCACTTCTTCTTCTTCTTCTTCTTCTAATAATTTGCATTAGTTTAACATCATGTAATTTGTACACATAGTATGGCTCAATGTAGAGTGTTTTTAATCAACTGATAGTGTGAACAATCGGCAGGAGTACTTGGTGTAATTAGCATTCCCACTCTGTATGTATGTGTGTATGTGTACAGGACTGTAATAGGGTCTTTTTGAAGATTAATTCTTGCTTTTAATGTGCGGGTTAGAATTGGGGTTATGTTTAAGGAAAGTTAGATATTTAGTTGCGATGGTTAAGATTAGTGGCTAGGGAATGCATTATTTCTATGAGTGTCCTCACTGGGAATGCTGAACAAGATAATTGTGTGTGTGTGTGCGTGCGCACATTCCTATCATTCCAGACAGTTCTGCTCTTGTCCTGTTCTTTCAGCATGCATGGACAGAACAGCTGCTGCTGACACTGTACAACAGTGAAACAAGAAAGCCCTGACCCCTCCTCCTCCTTCTTCTCCTCCTCCTCCTCCTCACATGTGATCTTTGATTTATAAATTTCATGTCCAGAGTTGCTGTGTTTTGAATCTCAGACAGCAAGTTGATATTGAATTTAGGGCTGCATTGATTATTATTATTATAAATACTATTACTAAATTAATCGTCAGCTATTTCGATAATAGATAATTTTTTCACTCCATTTGACCAAGAAATCATTAAAATTTAAAAAAAAAAAAATGGTTTGTGGACAAATAATTAAATTTGAGAACAACATTTTATGACATTTTATGGACCAATCGATAAAGTAATTGACATGCAATAAATTATAAAAAAATAATCATTAGTTGCAGCCTTAATTGAATTGGTAATCTGACACAGGGGGGTTCCATCATTATCAGAAACTAGGGCTGTCACTTTTTCCCAAAATAATGATTAAACGTATATTTCGTGGCACACTAAACAATCAAGTTTCTCTCCCTCCGTGCACACGCACACACACACACACACACACACGTGATGTCAGATGCTTGTCTGTGATGCATCCGCTGGCTTTGTTGGCCATGTCTGCAGATATGTGCGTTACTGTGATGTAGAACAAGAAGTATTTCCACAAAAAACATGTTTGTCTGTCTGTGTTTCTGCACCGTTTTTGCTACTCGTGTGTTTTTCCTTCACAACTATGCCCCATCAGGAAGACTTAATACTCTCGCTACAGAAACACTATTGTTCTCCACACTTCCTGTCTGTGGGTTGACTTTATTTGAAGCAGAAATGAAGTCATAGAGTTGATCTCACAGTCACATGCTCACTGATTTGGCCTGGTCCTATTCCACCCATTTGCCTGTGTCTGACCTGAGGTTGACCTGTCAAACTCTGGCTTGATTTGCATTTAAGTCACTGATCCTGACGATGCACACGTTTCTGTGTTTCTGTGTTTGTTTGTCGTTTCAGATTAGCTCCTTCAGTTCTCGGCGCCCTCCTGTGTCAGACCGCAGTGTCCCAGCTGCTGCAGAGTGACCTTACACCTTTCTACTGCTCACAGGAAGCTTGGGCCGACCAGGAAGAAGAGGAAAAAGCAGTGTGTAAGTGTATCCTGTTGGATGTTCACCTCCCATGAAGTAAAAGATGTAAGATTTCTTACAGTATAGGCAAACAAAAGGTTTACTGTGTTAAATGTGTTAGTGATGATCACAGAACCACTTACTGACAACAATTATTGTCTAATAGTTGTCATTTTAATTATTTGGAAATGAGCTGTTTTAGCTCGGTAGGGACACAGGAGTCGCTGTTCAAAGTTCAACATCACCAGTGAGAACCAAATCATGTCTAATTGATTTCTTTTTTATTTCTGTTTTGTCCCATCATCAGTACTTGAGACGGTGCCAGTCCAGCGTTTCTTCCTCAACAAACTGTTTGCTCTAGCTTTGGAATGGCATCAGAAGTCCTTTCAGCCTCCCTCGCCTCCTCCAAAGCTCCGCCTCTGCTCCATTCATGCCATAAGGAACACACGGAGGAAGATGGAGGACAAACACTTGGCACTACCCGAGTTCAACCAGCTCTTTAATATCCAGGTACAAATATAATTTTTTTTTTTTGCTGCAGCACCAAACATCATCAGTCACTGTTTTTTCCCATTTTGTTTGTCTTTTGAAAAGTTTTGCCAAATGTTGGTATTTTGTGATATTTTAAGATAACCTTCAAACAAATATCTGACTTTCATTCTCTCTCCCCCATCATGATCCAGGACGGAGTGGACCGCGCCTACTACGCTGTGTTTGACGGACACGGAGGCGTGGACGCTGCCAACTACGCCGTCACCCACCTCCATGTCGCCCTGAGTAAACAGGAAACGCTGCAGAGCGACGCAGCTGCGGCCTTAAAGTCTGCCTTCAAACACACAGACGACATGTTCAGAGTCAAAGCTAAGAGAGAGGTACTGATGCAACCACTGACTCTGCACCACAAACACACTGTACTATAAATTACCATTACTATTATACAATAAATATAGTCTGTGCAAAGTAACAATAACTTTATTTACATAGCATCTTTCAAAGGTGCTTTACAATGAAACAAACAATGCCGGTGTTAAGATGATTCAAATAGTAAAAATTGCAATAAAAAGAAATAAATATGCAGAAAACTTTATAGTGACTGATTTAAAGATGTGTGTGTGTGTGTGTTGTCGTCAGCGTCTGCGGACTGGAACTACAGGAGTAGTCGTGCTGATCCAGGGTCAAGAGCTGACTGTGTCCTGGCTCGGAGACTCTCAGGCAGTGATGGTCAGGAAGGGACAAGTCGTAACAATCATGGAACCCCATAAACCAGACAGAGAGGTCCGGATGTAACACACACACACACACAGAACATGGAACATGTAAAACACAAAGGGTCAGACACGTTCATAATAGACTGGTAGTTCTTCAGTTTCCAAGTCACACCAAGCCATAATTGGTTTTTCTAAAATGTCTTTTCCTCCCAATCTTTCTATTTTTGTACTTTCAGAGATTTAGATTTATTGGTTATTGTCATCTTTATGTTTCTTTAGTTGTCAATAGAAGATGGCAAGACCTGTGTACAAGTATATACAAAAATAAGATAAAGTAAAAACATGTTCAAATGTTCAGTTAAGTGATTGCAGGAGTTTCTTTATGGCAAGTGATAATATATTACAGTATTTACTTCACTATGTTAACATTGTATGTACATATAAATGGTGCCTGTGTCTATGTGTCACCTCACAGTGCCCTCTAGTGGTAGCTTTGGTATAATACCACTCTTGGCCCTTTTTTGGTGGTCTTATAAATATACTGTGGAACTAAGCTGATAAATGAGTTACCCCTACATTTAAATATTTCTGTCTGTTTGCCTGTTGTAATGTCTTTACGATTATTTAATTGATAAAAAAAATGACTCATCCGATAAATTGGATGGATTGCACAAGATGGGTTACAATAAGTAACTGCACATAAAGGTACGAAGGTGATCAGGTGGTAACGTCCATCTCTCTCTCTCTCTCTCTCTCTATCTTCCACTGACCAGGATGAGAAACAAAGAATTGAGGATCTCGGAGGATGCGTCACCTTCAAGGGTTGCTGGCGCGTTAACGGCACATACGCAGTGTCGAGGGCGATAGGTGAGTAAAGTCTTTGATCTTTGTGACGTCAAACAAACAAGCAGCGTTATTTGTGTCTGCTCTCTGGAACCCAGCTCCCAAAACGTTGTTTTAACCAGACAACCACTCACTTCACTCCTGCAGGTGACTTTGACCAGAAACCTTACGTATCTGGAGACGCCGACTGCGTGACCGTTCAGCTGTTGGGAGACGAGGACTACGTTTTACTGGCGTGCGACGGCTTCTTTGACTCAGTCGAACCTTCAGAGGTCCCTGATCTGGTCCTAGAGGGGCTCCGGGAGCCTGACGACCCAGAGGAAGGCGAAGAAAATTCTCTGCAACAGTCTGTGGAGTTGAAAGGACTGCGAGTCGCTCAACATTTGGTAGGAGTCGCTAAAGAAGCAGGCTCCAGCGACAACATAACCGTGATGGTGGTTTTCCTGCGTCCACCGGAGCAGCTGCTGTTGTCTCAAAACACAACCACAGCAGCAGCGCACACTACTGGGGAGGACTCCGCCTCCCAGGATGCACCACAGCAGTGAGGGAGGACAACCTGCCGCTCACACAGACGCCACTCTGCCAAACTGCTGTCAGACTCCTAAGAGATGCGAGCAGCCACACTGCCTGTGTGAGTGAACAACTGATCCAACACCAGTTTTATGTTCGTTGAATATGTTACACACACTCACACACGCCTTAATAACCCCGCCCCCTGCTCTCCCAATTTATTTTATTTTTTCAAAGCAATTTATTCCATGTACTTTTTTAATGTACGTTAACATATTGTAAAAAAAAAACATGTCAGTATTTAATTTTGACGTTGGTCTGTTTTTAATAAACTTGTTCTTGTTATATCTTACATTTGACTTTGATGTCAAACTGAATATTGTGTACAAGACAGGAAGAGGGTCCAAAACAACCCAAACTCGGTTTCCTTCTTAAAAACAACCTACAATAGACAAGGTAATTATTAAATCAAGTTTTACTTGTCCCTTGGGGATAAAGTGCAACAAAATACAAGCATATACACAATATATCAGACACACAAAAATCTAACCTCAAGAGAGCCTAAGCTTAACTACAGGAGCCAAAGGGGAGCTTTTGGCAGTGGAATTTAAAGAGAAATCGGATTTTCATTAAAAACAAATTTTCCTAAATTCCAAAGGCGAATCAACCCTTAAACCACCTAAACATTCAGAAAAATCTCTCCTAATCCTTGCTAATCCAGCAGCCAGACAAGATTAATGTGTGAAAAACCATCTGATCAGCAAACACTGCACACACAACCAGTGTGGCCCAGGTATAAGTATGTTTTAGCCACTTTGTGACCCTCAGCAGGACGTAGTTGTATTTCAGATAAAGGTGCTGTGATAAATGATTCACAAAAAACACATTTAGATGTGTGTCAAGGTCACGTGACCACTTTCCTGAGCTGCATGAACACAATCTGTCATCATCTACTCAGCTGAAGTCCTCTGATTTTCTTTTTCTTTTTACTTGAATGAAACTGTGAGAAGTTATGTTAACACACAGGAGACGTAGGGCAGAGCAGCAGAATCTCTGGTGAAGCCGTCAGCGAAACCCTCTCCTTCCACCAGTGTGGGCGTCCTGTTACACATGGGACACAGTCTGTTACGCTCCTGCGACGCTCTCATCCAGACGATGAGGTTCCAGCGCTGACCGGAGACGATGGGCAGAGCCCCGTGCGTGTGCTGACCGCGGTGAAGGAGGCCCTCGGTGACCCTGTGTTCAACCTCCGTACACTCCGTCTCACCTAACGGAACCTGCAGGGGGCGACAAAGCACACAGTGAGTACTGCAGTCACAAAACATTTAGTGCAAGTTAAGGATTAAAAATGACAAACGGGGACACTATAGTTGGAGATGATGACTTGGCATTCCCAAATAATTACACTCAATTTCACACTGAATGGGTTTTCCCCCAATTTATAATCTTTTCAATGCGGTTAAACATCCTTACAAACAAAAATGCTGTGTGTCCTGTATTTGTGAGTATTATTATAGTAAAAACACAGCATATTCACCTGTCTCATATCTCCAAAATAAAGGTTCCCCTCAGTGAAGTCCTTGCCCAGGGAGACGTTCAGCGTGACCTCTGCGTTGTCGTAGTGGTAGCTCAGATCCATGTCTTCTTTCATGTCGTATTTCACCACAAAGGCCTTGTGGCTGTCCAGACAGCGCCCCCCACAGTCTGGGTACAGCAGCGAGGTGAGTGGACGTAGATACTGCTCACGGAGAGGCGTGATGAAAGTGTCGTCAAAGCCCAGTTCATTCAGGAGGATCTAGGGATACACAAAGGAGGAAATAAAGAAAGCCACGGATAAGATATTTAAATTATTATTATATATTTAAATGTTTCTGAAGCTTTTCAGTGGGCAGGAGTGATAGTTTACCCCATAATGGTTCATGGTGTTGGGTCTTCCTTTGGGTGCTGACGACCGCTCAAAATGCTCCAGCTCCTCCACCAGCTCCTCGCAGAAGTTTCTCTCAAACACAGGGAAGCGGTAAACTCTTGGAGCTAAAACAGAAAAACTGGGATTTAACAAAAGATGCTCTCTCTATTTATCAAATAGTAGTTAATGTTTGGAAGGAAGCCACTAAATCTCCCCCACCAGAGTCTGTAGAGAAAATCAGTGATTATTTTTTACATCGCAGCACACAGGAGTTTTTGATCCACTGCTGCAGTAACACAAACTGACCACACGAGGGCAGCAGTAGATCAGCAGCTGCTGTGTCTCTCCACAAGCTAAAATCCCTGATTTTCTCTATGGACTTTGGTGTGGGAGAGTGAGTGGTTTACAAACTTAACTTTTATTAAACCAACATGTAAAAATTTTACTCAGGTTTTTAACCGTAAGCCTGTTTTATTTTGTAACTATGGCATATACATAACATATTGTATGTGATTATTTACTTCACAAAAAATGTATACCTCATGGCAGCTGTAATATGTCAGAAAAGTCACAATTTGAGATTTTACCCCTAATTTTAATCCCCAAATATTGAAATATTGATTTTAACAGACTATTTAGGTCTAATAAAAGTCATCAATCACTGTCAGTTGATGATGAATTCAGATTTTTTTAAATCTTGTACCACTTAAATTGCCTTTTACGTCACGACTAAGAGGGCAAGGTTAAAGAAGCACATATTTTTATCACGATTTTAACCTCTCACGAACGTAATGCTGCTGCTGTTTCCTTCGTCCTGCAGCTCCAATTAGGTTTTCTATATGCAGTGTGGACACATGGAAGCAGCAGTGAAGCCTCAGCCACAGAGAGGAGATTAAATAAGAAAAGAAACTCTCACCTGTCACTTCCTCCAGCAAGTCTCGCAGACCCTGTTCACTGGCGTCGCCGATTCGACAGAACTCCACGATCTCCTTGAACTTTGGAGCGAGGTAAGACTCCTGAGGTGAAGGCAAAGACCAGGTGAGTCTCAGCAGGGTGTCAGTGATTATTACTACTATTATTATTTTTATTATTATTATTATTATCACTATTATGAGCAAGTAAATACCTGCAGATGGTAGACATGAGGATGGAGAGGCTGGTAAGTGTCTGTTATAACCACGGCTCTCTCTGCAGACGCCGCGCTCAGGCGCCCTCGTCTGTCCACTTCCTGAGAAATCTAAACAGAGTGGACTAACGCTTAACTTAGAGTCGAGTAACAATGTAACTGAGGTTAAGTGCAGGAGGTATTTGGTAATTCGATTACAGCAGTTATAAAGTACCTTAAAGGGACATTTGAGTAAAAGAAAGTACAAGCACCTTACCAGAAAATGACTTTGGTAGAAGTTGAAGTAACTTTTTTTTATAATACTTTATACACTAAATATTTTATTATTACTTAAGTAAAAGTATATGACATTTACTGTACTTAAGTAGGATCTAGCCATGGTGGCTCAGTGATAGGACTAGTCGTCCTTCAACTGGAAGGTTGTGGGTTCAATTCCTGGCTCTGCATAGTCTGTGTCCGTATGCAAGATGCTTATATATGGGTTCTATATAAATACAGACCATAATACTAACTTTTCTTCTTCTGATTTCATTTGGTAACGAGTAACAAAGATAGTTAGACAGATACGTACTTAAGTACAGTAACAAAGTATTTGTACTTTAATAACCACTTACCTCGTCGAGTACTTCAGTAAAGTGCCGTTCAGTGACGCAGCCGAGTTTCCTGAGCAGCTGACAAACAACACAGGATAAGAAATAAATGAACAAACACGATTTACACAGAGACATAAACTTGTAGTTGGTGTTTCCTCACGCTCTCATAGTCCAGCATAAACTGCTGCTCACACACGAAGCGAACGTGAAGTTTGTATTTGTGCAGGAAAATATTGTCCGTGGTGAAACAGCTGCACGTGAAAAACTGACGCTTTACGTCCTGGTTGTTTTTCATCACTGAGAGTTTAGGCAAAATAAACAATAACAACAACAATAACAACAACATCAGCTGACGGTTCCTCTTCTGCTGCTGCTTCGTCTTCTTCTTCTGTTTGGTATAAACGGTAGCTTTCCTCCTCGTGCACAGCACTGCTGTCTTCCGGTGACAGTTAACCCTACAATGTTTGTAAATTCTTGTTTTTAAGTTTGCTATTTATTTTTTGTACCTTTACACACCAGCATTTTAAAGGCAAATAAATATGAATAATTAAAAAGAAAAGTCTTTACATATACTGTACGTGCTGTTGTTAGTGCATTACTAGTCTTGGTCCACAGGGGGGCGCTAGTTTAAAATAAATTCCGGCTAAGCTTTGAGTAGAAGAAGAGTCAGGAGGCGAGACTCACACAAAGACCTACATGCCTTGTACCTGATGTTGTTGTGGATTATTTTGTGTTCGGTTAACCGCGGCTCGGCCTGAGGAACATTTACGTTTATTGAGGTTTTTATAAAAGTGAGCTGTAAGATTTTTAGCTAAAATGTTGAGCGTGGATTCGCTGCAAGTCGCCGAGGAGGAGGTGGTCGAGTCCAGCTCCAACAAACTCGGTGACATTTACACTTATGTTGCCAAAGGCTGTTTTCCTCAGAGCATGAATTCTTTACGGAAGAAGAACCTCCGAAGATACGCAGAGAAATTCGTGATTGACGGTAAGTTTGGTTCGGAAAAACACTGTTTTTCTTATTCACGTCACGAAATTCCATTAAGAAAACTTGCAGATACACATTCGCACCGGGTTTTCTTCAACTATGTATTTCCTATGACACAAATTATGATATAGTATGAATCTAAAGCACATTTTGATAAATTCGGCGCACTTATTTAGTGTTTCATGCTGAATGTTAGGTCCATCTAAACCTGTAAACTATTGATGCTTGCCAGATGATGGTGTTGTCAAAGCATGATGAGAACAGAGTGCATTTACCTTCAAAATCTCACATTTGCATGTGGAGACTGGTGTAAATAATTAAAAAGTGCCTAATATTTAGTTAAATAGTCAAATTCTAACAGGGTGAGATGGAGGAGGTTGATTCGCTGTGGCGACCCCTGAAGGGAGCAGCAGAAATTCTAAGACATATAGGTTTGATAGATTTATTGTAACCTAGGTTGATGCTTATTATTTTGAACACACATGAAAATCCATAATAAAAGTTCAATATAAAACGAGGCCAAAATAGTGATGAAATATGCCAAAAACGATAATGTTTCGGTTCTGCTGTTCTGTATGACCGCAGCTCCAAGCATAAATACCAACATGTTTGAATTCACGATGGTGTGTGATGTCTATATACCAGAGGACTGTAACTTTTCACGTTTCACACGTCCCCTTCACTCGTCTCCACCTGTAGACGGCACGATGTACTATGTGGGACCCAAGAAAGAGGAGAAGAGGGAGGTGGTGATCGAGGCTGAGAGGAAGAGGCAGATTTTCCTCGACTGCCACTTCAATGACATCGGCAATCACCTGGGCCAGAAGAAGACCGTTCACAGGATCCAGAGCAAGTACTACTGGCTCGGCATCGTCAATGACGTGGTGGACTGGGTACTTGTTGCACCTTTTATGTTTCAAACGTTAAAGACGGTGGAAAGCGATCGGAAAATATCTGACTTACCAGGAAAATGTGTTAACCACCATAACCACCTTGCCTAATTTCAATGATTGAAGAAGTCGCTAAATGTTAAGTGTCCACTAGAGGAGCCAAACACACACTGTTACACACACATGCAGAAATATACACTTTAGTGGGGATTAAAGCAGTTGAACATGTCTGTTTATCAGTGTTTTTACACATTAATAAAACTCGTTATGTTTTACTGCTGTTGCACCTGTTCCTTCCACCTATCATTTAGAGCGACGGTGGTTCAGTGGGGAAGTAGAGGGAGTCAAAAGGGTTTGATTCCCAGCTCTGCTAGCCAATTTAAATAAAGTGCCAGAGCTTTTTTGTGTGTGTTTACATTTATGTAAAGACACATTTTCAGTAATCTGCTGATACGGTTCACTGATGGTTTTTAGGTAGTTGTCCAGTGTTTGAGGAGGAATCCTGAAAATCTTGAACAAGAGACTGAAGAGAATCCGTTTTCTTCTGTGTTTTTGTTGTTTTACAATAGGTTTTTCTGCCTGTTTCAGATCAAAGTGTGCGAGACGTGTCAGCACATGGAGAGGAATAAAAACATGTCGAGAACCGTGCGGCCCATAAAAGTGGACGCACCGTGGGACGTTGTCGGGATCGACATCATGGGTAATTAATTCACCTATGATGAAATGAACACGTGAGCTTTTCTTTCGCTCTTCTCTAACTCTTTGCTTGACTGCTGTTGTGTTGTGTTGTTTTCTCTCTTCTTCTCTCACCAGGTCCTTTTCCTGAGACGCGGCAGGGCAACACGTATGTCGTCGTCCTCATCGATTACTTCAGCAAATGGCCCGAAGTGTTTCCGATACAAAAGGCCGACGGCCTCTCTATTGCAAGATGCGTCTCCAAGTGTATTTACAGGTACATGGTACTTTACATCCGTCAGTGATAGTACCTGGTACCTGGTGCTTGTTTTTAGTACCTGCTCTGACGAGGTGCCGAGCAAGCTGAGCCGATACTAAAATGGGACTGATTGGTCAGAGAATGTCGTCAATGGAAGCGAACAGTGCCGAACTGTAGATCAGTTAAAAAGACTTAATTTCCAACATTTAGCAAAGGAAATGTCTAAAATGTCAATATTTAACAGAGGAGTTTGGTGTTTTTAGTGACAGCACTGCTGAAAGCCGGTGATCGTGAGCCGAATCACAACCCAACGTTCAGTGGTATTTCAGTAGTCTGTGCTCCAGTCATGTAGGAAGTACTGAACGATTCTGTGAACAAATCTTTTTGATCAACTGATTCTAATGATTCAGTTACACCAAAAACACAAGACTCTTGCACAGGATTTTATTTTTAACCTGAAACCGAACAAATCCAATGTCCTCTGTTCTTTGTGCAGGTTCGGTGCCCCGAAAACTATCGTGTGCTCGCAGAACTCTGACTTCTGCGATGAGGTGAGAAAACAAACGGGTGAATGAATTTGATCTGTTTTTCCTCAGCGCAGCTTTCACGGCAGATGTTTTTTTCTTCCGTTTCGCAGGTGACGAAGCAGCTGGCCGACAGATGGAACGTCGTGCAGAAGGTCTCTCCCGTGGATCAGCCTCACCTCAACCCGCTCCACGACTGCACGAGTACGACGCTGAGGGAAGCTGTGGTGCAGATGGTGACGGAGAAGCAGAGCGAGTGGGACGACTTCCTCGACCCCGTGCTGTTTTTGTTCCGCACGTCCACCAACCCCATGACCAAGTTCACGCCTTACTCCCTCATGTTCAACAGGAAAGCAAACTTACCCAACGAGGTAAGAGACTGTTGGGAGTAAACTGCTTCTCTGACTGTGTGTGTTTTAGTGTCTGCTATTTAATGTCTTTAAATTTCCTCTCTTGTAGATGTTACTGAGCCCGGTGAATTATGAAGAACTAGAGCAGGATATGTGTTCCACAAAGGAGGAGGCGTCCACATATTTGGCAATAATGCAGGCGCAGCAAAACTGTGTCAAACAGCTGGTAAATCATGTTATTGTTTTTAAAAATCGCACACCACACACTGCCTGGTAATCTGGAGTCTTACAGGGTCACAAAAACCTAAAAATAAAATATACTAATAGTATATATATTAATAAAGGGAAGAATAAGAATTTAATACCATAAAAACATTCACTATGGTTTGTTTTAACCCGTGTTAACTAGTGCAAATGCAGATATGGGTCACTTTTGATAGACAAGTCCTCCTTTCAGTCCAATAAATCCACTGTAATCCTCTTTATTATTCCTGCAAATACAGACTTCTTATTACAGTAATCTGCTGTCGTTTATTAACTCTTAACTTAACTTTTTCTTAACTGAACAATAGAATAAAAACAAATGGAATTCCAGCTGTTAAATCATATTTAAATTTGAAATAATTGTGTATTGAAAAGCCATTTGATAGAGTTTGTTTTGGGAAAAATTGGCCCAAAAAACAATTAAATCAAGTAAATAATTGAGAAATGTGTCAATAATGATAACAGACCTTAAAATGTGTTTGTGTTGAATAAAATATGTTTATGTTTCACTGCTCACAGGTTTTAACCAACATGAACGCAGCCTATAAACAAGAGAAGAAGAAGAAGAAAAAGGCCAAGACCACGACGTCCAACGCGTCCTCAATGACTTTTAAAATTGAGGATCCTCTGTTCGACGAGGGAGACTCGCCCTCGCCGAAGAAAGTCAAGAGTGAGAGTTTATATTTGTCTTTCCCCGTGGACACGGTGCTGTCCACCGAGCAGAGCGGCTCAGACGACATCAAGACGGAGCCGGTGTATCACCTGACCGAGTCTGACGCACACTGAGCTTCAGACGGAGACGGAAGACGAGAGAGACACACAGACGGAGCATGACCACGTCACAGTGATGCTGTTTGAACATCTTGGACAGAAGACGCTGGAAATCCAGTAAAAAGACGAACCTCGGACACAGAATTCACTGACTCAAGCAAAACTCTCATTGTTTCTCATAAAAACGTTCTTAACTTATTCATTTTCACTTTGTCATAAAACACATTTATTGAGCTGCAATATGTAGAAATAAAAGGTATTGTTTCACGTGTGAAGCCTCGTGTGCAGCCATTACATGAAAGAGTAGATTTTTAATAAATCAGGCCAATTATGACATTATAGGTTTATATTTTGTTCTCAGAAACTAGCTAAATTAACTCAAATGTTGAGTTTGTTTTTTTTTTATATATACATTATATCAGTCCACAGGACTGGAGAGATGAGAAATTGTGTATCATTAATGTTAAATATTGCTTTTTTATTAGATGGTTGAGAAAGAAAATGCCTGTGTCAGTTGACCACGAATTCAGAGCATTTGTTATTTTTTAAAAAGTATTTTTTGTATCGTCCGTTATTTTGGACACTCTGTTGCTATGTGTCAGTACAAAAGACCACTTTCAGTGTAAAATATTTAAAATATAATGCTAATTATTGCTGTTTTATTTACAAAAGTAAGTGTTCTGTCAACTTTGGATTTACGACACAAATAAATAATCTATTATTATTCCTGTAGCAACTTCAACAGATGGACGCTGACACGTAATTGTACTAATGTCTTATTTGTTTCACATTGAGTGAGTAGAGCAATCTATATTAATCTATGCGGTTTTAAATGCAACTAATCCATCATCTTCATAACTGAATAATCTGTCAACTATTGGTCCATAAAATGTTGATCTGTATGACCGCAGCTCCAAGCATAAACACAAACATGTTTGAATTCACGATGGTGTGTGATGTTCTGTCTAAATACCAGATGTTTTGTACACAACAACTTTTCATGTTTCACACGTCACATTCACTCTGGTTTCTTTGCTCTATATAACAAATAGATCATTAACATTATTTTTGGTTTGCTTTCATCATTTCCAGGTTTAAAAAAAAAAACACTCAACACTTTCTGACATTTAAAGGACCAAACAGTTACTCAATTAATCGAGAAAACCATCATTAGTTGTTTTGCCCCAGACTGAGGAAGAAAAACCTCCCTCTCCTAATTTGGTGTTGGTGGGCGTGGCCATGACTTCCGGAATCCTTGCCTTACGTTGAGATAGGATAACAACGGACAGATGTTTCAATCTGCCTTCTTTTCCGAGCCTTAAAACCACTGCTGGGTTGAGGTAGGTGTGTTTTTGACAGGGTTTTATAATGATAAAAAATATTCACTTAAATGTTGATGATTATATCTCAATCTTTTTTTTTCCCCCTTTTTGTTTTTTTTACTATACCAACTTAATTTAAATATTTCACTGACTGGCGAAAATTATTACACAAAGGCGCATGACAACACGTTGTTTAATCGCGGTCGCAACCGATTCATTAATCAGATGTATTTAGTTTTGTTTCAACGTGTTGTATGTGTGGCTGTTGCGATTTAGCGTGTTTGTGGCGGATGACAGCGTCTGACAAGGGTGTAATTCCTCTGTGACATAGTCGATCTTTGATACCGGTGCGTTCACTTCGCTACGGAAGATCAGTTTGTGGATTATTTGCTTTCGAGTTAGCGCGTACACTATTCTACACTGCGCCGCATGACTGTGCATTTTAACAGTCATTATACAAACACGGCGGTAAATGATTGACGCTTCCTGTGGACGCCTACTTCAACATTGCGGTTGTTCTTTGTAATTAACATGGACGCACTTGTAACCTGACGTAACTCAACTCTTTTAGCCTGCTAACGGCTAACTTTTTTTGTAATGTCGTAGTAAACGAGTGTTGCAGTCTTACTGGTATATCATTTATTTCGTGTTTACATAAAGACAGTTAAAAACAGATAAAGTACTACCTCACGATTCACATTTTTACATTCATCCAGGTACTTGACCGGAAGTACACTCCTTCAAAATAAAAGTAAGTATAATCTATAATATTGTCATATTTTGGCGCTGTTTCTGTTTAAATTTGAGATAAACCTAAGTTCTGGCCGGATTAACTGTATTTAAATCTTCTGTGTGTAAATTGTGGTATTATTCGATTCAGCTATTATGATAGTTGATTCATTGGTTTTACTGGGTTGTTTCTTTTCTTCAAATAATTAAAACAATTTTCTCTGATATTTCAGCTTCTACGAATTGAATATTTTCTGGTTTCTTTGCTCCAGATAACAAATAGATCATTAAAACTGAATAGCTTTTGGGGTTTTGGACAAAACAAGACATTTGAATAACATCATCATTATCATTTCCTGGTTTGGTTAACACCGATCAACATTTTACAAGTTCTCGATTAATCGGGAAAATAATCGACAGATGAATCGTTTATGAAAATAACTCTTAGTTGCAGCACTACATTATTTATTTGCAAAGAATCAGACCTGAGAGAGGGAGTGTGTATACAGTGGCTGAGCTATACACACTTCTTTGTGTCTTCTGTCATATTCCAACCTGTTTTCAGACATCTTGCGCTACGAGTGCAATGTGGCTGTTTCTTTTGTCCGCCTTGTGATTACACTTTGTGATTACAGTGCAGGAATGTCGCCAGGCGACACAAGCTCTAAACACCGTTGTATTTAGAAACACAGAGAGTCGTGTGGAGCTGATAGGCTTAATCAACTCATTTGACACTGGTTTGAACAGTGTTAAATGATGAATATTTAAAGATTACACAATTCAATTCAATTTAATTCAATTTTATTTGTATAGTGCCAAATCATAACATACATTATCTCAAGGCACTGTACATAGACAATTAAAGTTCTATTCTATTTGTGTAAGAAGGGAGGCCTCTGTACCACTTTCTTGTGTCCGATAACATACTGATGTCACAAGCCTGAATTTCCACAGATTTTCATAATCGATTAATCCGTTGATTATCTTTTTGATGAATCAACTACTTGTTAGGTCATGTCAGAATGTGTTGATCAGTGTTTACCAAAACTGGAAATGATGATGATGTTGTTGAATGTCTTGTTTTGTCCACAAACTAAAACTTTTTGTTATATGGAACAAAGGAGAAGCTGAAAAATAACAAAGCTTGTTTTAATTGCTGTAAAAACACTCAACCAAAGTTGATGATTAAGTTATTAATCGATTATTAAATAATTATTTGAAAAATCGTCGCAGTCCAATTTATAGATTAATTTTGCTTGATAAATTTGTTTTTCATCGTGAACTGTTTATCACTCCATTTTAAACACTTTTATTTTAGAATTCTGTGAAATACTGTCACAAATATTGCTATTGCAATATCACGATGGAATATCCCAGGTCATTTGAGTTTGAAACCCCTGCTTTAAAGCGTGTTGTGCATTTGAAGTGAAGCATTTATGTTATATTAAAGGTTTTAAAATTTAATTTTCCCTGTCTCCTGATTCTGATACTGAATATTGTACCAGATTAGCCCTAATTTAAAGTCTAAATGCTAATCACTCTTGGTTATAACTTCCTGTGTCTCTTCCCCGATCACCAGCATGGGCATCAAAGTGAGCGTGAGCTTGAGTGTGTTGTTTACGCTCCTGGATGTCGTCCTCACCACTGTCCTTTATGCACATGGATCACACTTGGCCACGTTCGGTGAAGATGCCCTGAACTTTAACATCCTCCAGTCAGCGCTGGACCTCTGGGGGTTCGTCCTGCTGCGAGCTTCCCTTCTGCTCGGGGCCTCCATAGGTGTGACGTGGAACAACAAGCACGGCCCGCGGAGGGTCTCGGCGCTCACCAGCCTCATTCTCTTCATCTGCCTCTTCGTCATCACCTACGCCATGGCCAAACTGCTCATGCTGACCGAGGTGAAGCCTCTGTCACAGCAGCCCTGGCTCCTCAGTCTCATCTGCTGGACTTGTGCCTCCTCTGTGGGTGTCATGCTCCTGTGGATTCTGCTAGGGAAGGAGTCCAGCCCGGTGAAAAGTCGACGTAGGAGTTACAACCCGGGAGAAGAAAGCTGTGAGGAGACTGACAGCCTGATGGCGACAGCTGGTGAAGAGGAGCAGGAGGTGGGCTGTGAGAGGAGGGAGAAGAAGACGCAGAAGAAAGAAGAGGAGAAGAAGGAGACAACCCGCTCTGGAGCTACAGTGGGACGTTTAATGAGCTTCTCCAGGAAGGATACTGGTCTGCTGTGTGTGGCGTTCTTCTTCCTCGTCATCTCAGCTGTGTGTGAGTGAACTTAAAGTATAAATAAACCCCATAAACCACTTTTTTTTCAGGTGAAATCCAGTGAATACTACTCCTCTCCTTCACTCAGCTCTCAGCCCACTACTTCTTGACATTTTTCATAATCAGACATTGGACAGGACGGACTTAGCCACAGAAAAAGGGGGGGTTTGGTCACACTTTAACACAGTAAGGTGAACCTCTACGGTCACAGTGATGACGTCTCCCTGTTACACCAGATTGCATCAGTCTTGCAAGGTCTTGACACAGTCGTTTTATGACAACCTTGAAGTGAAGAATGTGTCACTCGCTGCACGTTATACAACACATTTACCTTTTGGAACTAAATAACTACCTGCTGAATTCCACCGTCAACATAAACATAAAGAACAGGGCTCTTGGTTTCATGTTTATGTCATGTTTACGTGCATAACTAACCCATATTCATGCAGTTATACCATGAATGTGTCGCCTGTGTGATGTGCACATGAAGACCTTCTGACAAAGAGCTTTAGTTAATGATTATTGTTATAATTCATCATCAGACTCGAGGTCAGAATATTGCTCATAGATTAACTTGCTCATTGTTCTCTCAAAGGAACCATTTTGTCAGTGGTTAGTGTCAGAAATTAGAAAGTGAAACATCTATTCATTCTTTTAAACTAGCATTTAAGGGCTGAAATGATTACTCGTTCAACCTATTATGAATTATTTACTAGATGAATCTATTTTGAGTGTTTTTTTTAAATTTCTTATTAAATAGGAATATTCTGCTCCAAGTAACAAAGTTATCATTAAAACTGAACATATATTACAATCTGTGTCTGTACCTCTAGGTGAAGCCTTCATACCGCTTTACTATGGCAGAGCCATTGACGGCATTGTGAACTACAAGAGCATGGAGCACTTTGCAGAACCAGTCATTATCCTGGGAGTGTTGGCGTTGGTCAGGTGAGTGACATAATTACACTAATATTAAAGTGTAAAGTGGCACAGGCGTTTGAATATATGAAAGTAGGTATTATAGTATGTTATTTGGTGATATTGTGACAATTGACAAAAATACATCTGTGTCTTCTGAAAATAAAAACAAATAATACAAATATGCCGGATTTAAATGTGGTTTGACAAGTGTTTTTTTTGCCCCTCAGTTCATTTGCTATGGGAGTGCGTGGCGGCATCTTCTCCCTGACTTTTTCTCGATTGAACCTTCGACTCAGGAGCCATCTCTTCAGAACTCTCATGAGGCAGGAGATTGGCTTTTATGATGAAAACCACACAGGTAACGTTACTGATACATTTATTTAAAACTTCTGTGAGCAGGTGGTTTTTCGGCTAACTTCCCGCCTGTTGCTGCTGCTGCCGTTTGCATTCCTCTTTATAGTACGCTATAATTACCTTCATATGGTTCATATATTCTAAAAGCTTCCACACAGAGGTGTGTGACAAAAAAAACATTCCTCCCAAAACAATATTACAATATTATGTGTCTCATACTATGAGAATCTATAGAGTTGTTATTCGTCATGAGACTGAATGTTGATGCTTGCTTGTACCAGTCTCAATTTTGACAATAATGGAATTTCACGTTGCTCAACTTACTCAATGCTTGATAACCGCGTTGTTTGCGGGGAATTTCTTCTTGATTTACACTGAGACTCAGAGACTCTGTGGTCACCCTGTAGGTGACATCATGTCCCGTCTGTCGGCTGACACCACGCAAGTGAGCGACCTCATCACCCAGAACGTCAACATCTTCTTGCGGAGCACCATCAAGGCCGTCGGCTTCCTCTTCTTCATGTTCGGCATTTCCTGGAAGCTCAGTCTCGTGGCCATCATGGGGTTCCCTTTCATCGGCCTCGTCTCTCAGCTTTACGGCGATTACTACAAGGTATATAGTGTGTGTGTGTGCAGTTCTGTGCCTGTGCTGACAGCGCCTCCTAGAGGGCAGAATGAATAAATATCAATATTTTTAAAGCAAACTTGAGAACTATCTTTTTTATTTTGTCATATTTTGGCTTATTTGATCATTTTTATGCTGAAAAATAGGATATAAGACACGTTATATTGCACATTCTCTGTATATACTGTATGTTGTAATTCTCTGTGTTCTGAGGGTTAAACAATTAAACATATTCTCTATTTTTCTCGTTCCAGAAACTGAGCAAACAAGTACAGACCACTCTCGCAGAAGCCAACAGAGTGGCAGAAGAGACCATCTCATCCATGAGGACAGTGCGGAGCTTTGCAAACGAGTGCGGGGAGGAGGCCTCGTACTACGCCAAGCTCTTAGCCATGTACCAGCTCAACAAGAAGGAGGCTCTGGCCTACGCCTGCTACATGTGGTCCAGTCGTGTAGGTGTCCACATTCACATTTAAGATCCGTGCCACGTTACAGACGTTCACAGACCTGCAACTCGGCTTTAATTGGACGGTACCAGCTGTCAGTCACACAATTTATCATCTATTTTCCTCTAAGTGGGAACATAATTTACAAAACTGACATCATGTTCTATTGAAGAAGACCTGAAACTAGAAATTGAGACGGTTAACACCTCAGAAAAAATGGCATGAGATGAGATTTAATGAGATTTAAACCAGTTGAAAAGGCGGTTATTGAGGTCCAGTGTGTAATATTTAGCAGAAATGTAATATTTTCCTCATAAGTATGTTTGCACAAGTGTGTAATTGCTTAAAAAACTGAATTATTTCATAAATGTAGCCGTTTATTTTTAGTTTAGGCAAGGAGTAGGTAGTCACAGGTATTTCCAGAATGAAGACAGAGATTATCACTCATTTTTATACTTGTTCTTCATCAAGTTAGTGAATGTTTACACTGTTATTTTCAATAAAGCCATTCAAATTGACTAATATTTTACTAAAAGAACGTGACTGACGTGACCTAAGCTGACCCGAAACCTGGTCCAGCTCGGGTCAGGTATCCAGGCTCTAATTCCAACATGTAAAAGAATCTAATTGGTTTATTCTTTAAAACTCTATACCTGTGTGTCACAGTACTTGTGTGTTTGCATTTCAGATTTCAGAGCTTGTTCTGGAGGTCTCCGTCCTCTACTATGGGGGTCACCTCGTAATTACCCGTCAGATGACGAGTGGTAACTTGATCTCTTTTTTCATATACATGCTCGAGCTGGGTGAATGTCTCGAGGTGTGTCATCAGTTTTGTACATTTCTTTTTATTATATAAGTGTTATAAGTGTATATAACGGCAAGACGGTGATGCTTTTTCTTCTTCTTCTCTTTTTATTTTAAAAACATCTTACAGAGCATTGCGTCAGTGTACACTGGATTAATGCAGGGAGTCGGAGCCGCGGAGAAGGTGTTTGAGTATCTGGACCGAGAACCCAAACACCCAGCTGACGGCACGGAGGCTCCAGACACGTGCGCCGGTCTGGTCGAGTTCAAAGACGTCACGTTTGCTTATCCAACGCGACCTGACACTGATGTCCTCAAGGTTTGTTCTCAGGCATCTTCTTATTCTTTTTTAGATTTAAATCAAAGCTACAGTGAGCAACATTTGGTGATTTTATTTTGTTTATGTTATAAATCTGCCTCCGTTTGGACTCCGTAAACAGAAATGATGTTACATTATTTGTTTCTGCGTCATTTCATCTGAAAACAAGTTTTTCTGAATTCATTTGATCATTTTCTTTGTGCCTCCGTTGGCACAAGTGTGTGTTTTGGCGACTTTGATGTTGTCGGGACAAGAAACATAAGAGATATCCGTTGAAATTTGACTTCCACGACCCTAGAAGTGATCATTTCTACTGACAAACACTTAAATACACACAAGAAACAGGCAGCTATTATAACGGTTCTGCACTAGAATAATAACAGATGTCTAACTTTGTGTTAACATGTGAAGAAAATGACTTTTTGACTTGGTTTTCCCCTTTTGTAGGGCGTGTCGTTCACTCTGCGGCCAGGAGAGGTCACTGCTCTCGTGGGGCCCTCAGGCAGTGGAAAGAGCTCCTGTGTGAGTCTGCTGGAAAACTTCTACCTTCCTCAGCAGGGTCAAGTGCTTCTGGATGGAAAACCTGTTCAGACCTTTCAGCACGACTACCTCCACTCCAGGGTCTGTATCTTTATATTTTTATAGTCTGCACGTCACTGTAGAAGTGCAGAGGGATTCTCTTCTAAACGAAGAAAGTGATGTTATTTTTAACTGTCAACACATTTCTGCAAACCGACATATTGTTATTGCGCCAGCTTCTCTTTTTGCAGCATTTAAACACAAATCTATTTGCTCCTATTTCAAAATAAATGTTTATTTTATAACTGGACTTGAAAGGATTTTTTTTATATCACTCAAGACACATTTGGTGACTCTGGTGAGTCAAATTAAATTGGTTTAGCGGCCGATTGTCGAAAAACAAAGTCTAATTGGAGTTGTTGTGTTTCTGCAGGTGGCTCTCGTGGGGCAGGAGCCGGCGCTGTTTGCGCGGTCGGTCGAGGACAACATCACCTACGGCCTGAGTGACGTTTCCATGGAGACTGTGGTTCAGGCCGCCACCAAAGCGAACGCTCACGACTTCATCACCAGCCTCCCCGAAGGCTACGAGACAGGTAATTATTATGTTTATATAAGCACTGCACTCAGTGACAATCCTTAACGGTGCAGCACAACCATTATTAAAATATCATCTGCAGTAACGTATAACTTTCAGGTTATTCTATTTTATTTTTATTATTTATTTATTTAATAGTCCATATTTTTTTTGTATTGTATACACAGTACAAAAAAATGTGATGTGATGTGAAATGCATGTGTATTATTTTTTACCTTTCCCATGTCTTTGCTGCTGTAACACTGTAAATTACTCAATTTTGGTCCTTAAAAAAATGGATTATCTTATTTTATGTTGTAAAAACAAATGTCTAATTGTGGGAGAAACTTTTCCTGTATCTAACAACACTTTTTTTCAGTCAGAAGCAAGAACGCTGTAAATAAATGTAGGGGAAGCAGCTTTAATCCCAGACTATACTGTCAATATAATCCTTCATATCCTACTTATTCTGATGTATATTTACAGTACAATACAGAAGAATGACATTCATCCCACTAGAAGATGAAAAGGTCTAGCAGGTTACTGCATGTAGCTGTTAGATGAGATTAAACGCTGCTGCTAACGCTTTAATCCACCTCAAGTCATCTCTACTTCCCCCCCCCAGGTGTTGGAGAGAAGGGCACTCAGTTGTCAGGGGGCCAGAAACAAAGAGTGGCCATCGCGAGGGCTCTCGTCCGCAACCCTCGCGTTCTCATTCTGGACGAGGCGACCAGCGCTCTGGACGCAGAGAGTGAGCACAGTGTAAGTACACAGCGACCTGGGCTCCCACGGGTCACGTCAAAGACACCGTGCTCGCTGCACTTCTGCTCCTTCTGGATCCAAAATCGTAATTATTAAATAATCTAAACAGTTTCTTCAAAACCTCTGTGAAAAGCATGCAGATGTAAAGAGCAGCAGTTGTGCACTCGCGTGACCACAACCAACCATTTCCTCCTCCACATAGAGAGCATTTCCTCCCAAGTCTATGTGGCTCTTCCTTCCTTTGTTACATAGTCTTTTCAAAGCCCTGACACTGATATTTATATGATTAAAAATGAAGTATTTCCTTAACAAAAGTATAACTTGACAAGATGCTCCACGTTCAGCCTCTTATCTGAGATTTTATTCTTGAAAGCTTAGTTTTTTTGGCCCAAAATGCTGCAGCGTTTGGATGTAAACTTGTAAATTTACCCCCGTGTGACTGTCTCGCGCAGGTTCAGCAGGCTCTGAACAACATCCTGCAGGAGCACACGGTGCTGGTGATCGCACACCGCCTCAGCACGGTGGAGAAGGCCGACAACATCATCGTCATCGACAAGGGCCACATGGCTGAGCAGGGCCCGCACGCTCAGCTGATGGCCAGCGGGGGGCTCTACTCTAAACTGGTGCAGAGGCAGGTCCTGGGCATTCAGACGGGGGCGGAGCTCCTAAACCCACCTGGGCTCAGCAGGAGGCCTGAAGGAGAGCGACGGCGGAGGAGACAAAGAAGCAGCAGCAGCAGCAGCAGTGAGTCTGAGTTCAAAGCTCAGTACTGAGAATGAACTGCAGCGTGTGGAGACGATGATCAGAACCAGTTCAGGTGATGATCCGCTGTTAGAGGTCCAGAGTGTAGGATTTCCCGGCTCTGTTGGTGTAAACGGAGACGGTTTATGATCAGGTTTTAGGTTTAGGTTTTTGTGTGGCCAGGGTTTGGTTAAAGGTCCACTGTGTAAGATCTCACGTCTTTCCCGCGCTGCACACAGGAAGTGATACGTTTTATGCAAAATTGAGCTCGTGAAGTGAGGCAGCTGCAGACAAGTTGAACTATGAGGTAAAAGTGTCTACGAAAAGTTTCACAGGTGAATGTTGCTGCTCAAAAGTGTTTTTATTTATCAAAATGTTCATTTTGCATAAAAAATGTTTTGTTTTATTTATCAACTGTTTGGTTCCATTTTCATAACAAACACTACACTTGAAATTCTGTTTAATATAATCATGAATGTTGTTGATTTTAAGCTAATTTCACCCCTTTTTCATTCCACATGACCAGACTGGATGCTCATTGACCCCCAGGTCCTTTGAGTTTTGGACCCCTGGTCTTTATGTGTGTGTGTTATTGTGACTCGTTTTGTTTTTGCGACACGGCAGTGACAACTCGCGCAGGGGGGGGGGGGGGGGGGGTTGGGGGAACACCAACCACTGGCCTAATAATCGCATTATTTTAGCGTTTTTTTTTATAGAGTGAAATTACTAGCTGTCCACTGCTTCTCTCCACCGTTGACGTGAGATTCCGTGCAGAACAATGAGCGAGTAAAGTTAAGCAAAGAGAGAGCAAATGACAACGTGATGCCTGGGATGATGAAAATTCCAAGATCTCTGTCTCACCAAAGAAAAATGACGAACACTGACTTTGACCACATGTCCAGATGCAGAGCGTGCTGCAAGTCAATAAAAGTAGACGTCAGCATGGACGAAGACACTCTTACAAGTTGTCCTCCCATCTTAGTAAGCTGCGTCAGCACATTCAGTCCTTGAATTTCTGTGTGTCCTGGAAAAGTCCTTGAATTGTATGTCAATCAAGTAGTGGGAACCCTGTGGTTGGTGAGGGGTGGTGGATATCTAAATAAAATGTGGTGTCTTATTTTATTTATAACATTTTAATGGCATACTGTATGTAATCAAATATATATGTGTGTGTGTATATATATACAGCCTCACACCTCTGATGTTTGGGAATCTGTGGGTTCACAGAGGCAGGATGAAACAAGGGATGTTATATAAGTATGTTTAAAAATATGGACCGTTTACTACCTCATTGTCATTGATTTTGCTTGTTTTATTTTTATTTTTTTAGCAGCAAGGTGGAAATAGTTGCTGTTTTTATTTTTAGGATTATTCAATTGTTTAAATTAAATTTGTACCACTCTACCCTCATTTGTAAATGAAAATGTAAATTTAAAGATAAATCATTTAATGTCACTATATGTCCAGACGTAACTGTATCATCGCTGTAAATTTAACAATTGACTGTATATAATATGAAGTTTATACTGTCTGTTGTCCTTCATGGTTACAAACGTGCTGCATTAAAGCGTCGTGCTGCCTTCACTGTCTCCTGGTAAACACTGTTTTTTCAGATTTCAGACAACAGAATGTGTTTGAGTTACTTCAGTACAGTCTACTATAAAAAAAATCCTTTTAATCGTGTAATTTAATTGATTAGAATAGAATTTGGGTGCAACTACACAAATATGTGATCGACAATTTGGATTAATTTTTGACAATTTCTAGGTGCCATCTTCTGAAATTAGGTGCCGCAACAATCAAATCAGTGACTAAATGAATTAAGTTTTTCATATTTGTATAATTAAAACAAGTTTTCTGATTTTTCAGCTTCTTAAATGTTAATATTTTCTGGTTTCTTTGCTCCATATAACAAAAAATCACTAAAACTGATGGCTTCAGTTTTGCAACTTACACCAAAATGTAGGCCTGACTGCGACAGTAGCTCAAAACCATAAAACTCATTAATTTCCTTACATATTTTTTTTTGGCTAATTTAATTGTATATTCAATTTGTAATTGGAAATTTCCAAGATCTGAACTTGGATTTTTAACTCGGAAATGACTACTTAATGGCAAGACGGCTCAATAGTGCCACCAAAAGTGAAACCTGAAACGAAGTTGCACCAAATTCCACAAAACTTGGAAGATGAACAAAAAAGTCTCTCATGACCATGGTCTCAACTCAAATCTGCCATTTTCACTTTGCACGTTTCATAAATGAACGGACGTTTGATCATAGCACCATAACCCAAAAATATATATGTTTATATGTCAATTTGTACTAGACCTATCAAAAATGGAAAGTTACCAAAAAGTCTTACAGATTCTAAAGGGCGTGGCCATGGCAACCATCAGAAAATTTGACGAATTTGGACCATTTGCCACAAACAGGAAATGGCCTGTAACTTTGCCATATGATCGAATTTAGCCACCATTCCAGCACAAAACAGGAAGTGGCTTCCTGAAAACATCAGCACATGACAACTTGGTCAAGGGCATAGCGCCACCTGCTGGCTGTGAGGGCCCGCACAATGCTGCTTGCAGCTTTAAGTAGTATTATTATTATTAGCTATTGAACCTGAAGGAGTTGTTATTTTACATTTTTGAAGGCCAAGTGTAACTCGAAGGAGAAGCCTTTATTCTGTGATTTTTTTTACTGTTATTATTATGTTCAAAATTAGAGTAAACTGGAATACTGTATGCTAAAAAAAACAGAATTTCAACATTTATTATTGTGACAACAGACAATTTTAACAATTGTTCCAGAGTAAGTTAAGTGCAGTAAAAAACAAGAACAAAAAAAGCATTTCTGTCAATCATTTTAACGACAGTAGTTTCCCAGCATATGCACTAACAAGGAAATTAGACAGCTGTCCAAACCAAAGACATGTCTTTGCTATTACCAAAGACAATGTAATTATGACGATTTAATCCACACAAAAGCAGCTGCACACGTCACATCCGCGACGTAGCTCTAACTTATGAGTGAGCGTTGATGATGATGATGATGATGATGTGCGTGATTTCCGTGATGCTCGTGAACGCAGCACTGGGCCCTCAGTCTGTGAGTAGTTCCTGAAGGCAGCAGCTCAGTTCAGTCAGCTGTCACAACCTGAGAGAGGCGAACACAGGGAGAGAAGAACACACTCACTCACAGCGAAAATGTCTAATTTCTCCAACAAGTTCGGCGCTCACACGATGACGCAGCTCAACGAATTCCTCGAGGACGACGAGAAACTGACGAAAATGATCCAGGAAATGGACGAGGTACGTGAAGCTGTTGGCTTTTGTGGTCCAGTGTATGTGTGTGTGTGTGTGTTTTTCCCCTTAGCCCTTTGTTGTCCATTCCTGAACGGTACCTTAGCAAATGTTACGGGAATACTTAAGTCCCCTCACGTTTAGCATCACGATAATAAACATGTGACTCAAAGTCGAGCGTTTTCGAAGTATAAAACCGCCTTTTTAAATCGTTAATCTCGGCACGGAGCGGTTGGAAAAGCATTGTCTCAAGTTTTACCACAGGGGGGGTTTCACAATTTACGACATTCGTGCTCCGTTTCGCCTTTTCTTCTTCTACACACAACAGGCTCGTTTGTGTTTAATAAAGACTTTGAAGAAGGAGATAATGGCGTTCTTAATGCCGAGTCTTTACCAGAGAACAACACAAGTACTGACTGGCCTTGCTCCCACTCCCACTCCCCTCTGTCAGGGTCAGGTCGTCGCACCAAACTTCACTCACAAATCCACCAATTTATGGCTGAGTTAACTGTGGGCACGGACGGGCGCTTCCGAGGAAAACACAACTTAACAGCCTCGTGTTAAACAGGCCTCGTTCACCGGCTCAGCACACACAACCAGCCGAAGACTTAACACACAGCTGTATGACAATAAGAGATTTTAATTAAACGCACTAGGTGTTATAATGCGGACTAAACCTGTGCCTAATTCTTAATTTACACCTGTTCGGGTGAGAATCTTCACAAGCCTCACGATTCGGTTCAGTTATGATTCACAGGGCTACGATTCGATTATATAATTCATTATTGATGCGTCAGAATTATTTCTTTTGAAAACGTGGTGTATTTTAATGAGTGTAAAAAATACTATTCATAGAGAAATATTGAGAACAACACAGTAAGTGGCTGGGACAGGCCAAAGTGACTAGAGATGCATAAATTAACCAACATGTACTGCTCTGCTATTTCTTTGTTATTCTGTAAATACTCAGATAAATGTTGATTTAACTCCAAGACTAATTCATGGCATCAGCACTTTGGCAGAGCTGATGTGCTACTTGGTATTGGTATTGGCTCCTGACACAGCAGAATACATGTTACACTGTTGTATGTGCTTTGTGATGTTTTGTTGACTATATTAGCCATTTCTAGATAATCTGCGTTGTCAGATTATTTATTAACCAGCCAGTTATTATAAAATTACGGTTTGTCAAATTCCAGAAATATGATAAACGGTGTTAAGTCACTAAAACTTTGTTTTGATGACCTGTTAAATGTATTCAATATATATAAGTGTATATATTATTTTTAATAGAACATACCATTAGTGTTGTTCAGTGATTAGTTACCAAATTAGTTACCAGATTATTTTTTTTTTTCTGCATCGATTCATTATTAAGAGAGCACTTCTTCAGTCGTATGCAACATTTGGAACTTAAAATTCAACACAGCAAAGTGTTGTGTGGGGATACAGTTCATAATATACACCTGATAAATAAATCCAGAGCTGTTCTCGGACTGTGCTGCATGTTTTGAGAGCCTGTTGGCACAGAAACGTGAACTGACACACACTCGCACTTGTGGCTTTGGCTCAGGTTCTTCTGACCCTGGCCTTGCTCCAGCAGCACAAGGACTCAGCAATTCCCAATTAATGTGTACCTGCTTTTCACTGCGTCATAAGTCCTGATAAGCTACCTGATAAGCCTCGGTTTTTCCACACACACAGCGATTACAAGTCCTACTCCTGCAAAAGGTTTTTTTTTTATCACGGGCAGAAATTTGGTTAATCAAGACAGTTGGCTGAGAAAGTAATAGGATTTTTTAATAGAGGATTTGTGCTTGTGATTATTTCCCATGAGGCTACACTGTCCAAAATAGTAATTTACATTATAGGCCCTAAAATGCTATTTTGTGTATACGATCAAGATGCAACTTTGGGAAAATGGTGATGTCATAGCCCCACCCATTAGCTGTCGCCATCTTTGTTGTTGTCTGCTTCCTTTTTTGTTTGTACACAGCACGCTAGCTCCATGCCATCTTCTCTGCTTTTTTGGTGTATTATTGTAGCAGCGTTACAGCGCCACATACAGGCCTATGTATACTACAGCGTTAGAGTCGGTTTTGTACGTATGAAGCCCTATATGATCTTTTTTGTTCTTATGAAGTTTTCTGCAAACAAGGCATTGTTTCATCCACACACTCCCCTCAAAACGCTATAGTACATATGCCAGGCCTATATGTGGCGCTGTAACGCTGCACCAAAGAAATGCACCAAAAACGGAGAAGGAGATGTTGAGCATGCTTTATTAAAATATATACGACCATAGAAACAGACAGAATTAACCATGACAGAGTGACTAAGGGGGGGAAGTAAATCAACTTTATCATTAAGTGAAGGGTTCAAACAATCTCTAAAACACAAGAGGAAGAAGGTGGCGACTACAACATCATGGTTTTCTCCAAACTAGTGTTTTAATTGTATATATGAATTTTCCCACTCTTGGACCCTTTTAAAAAAATATTAGTTTCACTGCTTCCAAAACATAGGTTCCGTGTGGCTCAAAAGCCGATACTATAACAAACATAAGCGCATTCTCCTCAACCTGTTTTCGTGTATGTCCTTTTTAAGCTGTGTGTTTAAATTTAACTTGGTAGTTGGGGGCGTGAGTTGTGTACCATGGCCACGTTATAGCGAGATGATTATCTTGATATTGTACCGGTGCGACGACAACAAGCAGGTCTAGCTCCACCCTGACCGTACCATACATTTTACTCTGGTACCCCCAAGGAAAGGGTGCCAAAAAATTGAACACTAGAGGCTGGTTATTCTTGTACTATTCCACATGGTAATATGTACCATACTGTACCAAACTGAACCATTCCACTAGATGAAAACACAGCTTTAGTCTGTCTTAATGTCCTACTGGACGGATTAGCCTGTCCACAGCCCTGATGTTTGGTTTTACTGCAAAGTGCGAACTCATCAGGAAACACTCTCTTCTTCCTTCTCTCACCCTGTAGCTTGCACTCAGCTCAGTAATTACAAACATTAAACTCACTGTCAGGGCACAGCAGTCTTTTTTTTCTTCTTGTGTGTCTGCTGTCATGGTGCTGTGGTTTTAATGGACAATAGTTAGGAAGCAAGCACTTGTTAAAATGGAAGATAAATTACAGGGGGAAAACAAGGCTCTTTTGAGATTCAAGTGAGGAAACTGTAAGCTACTGTATTTGCACCACATCCATTTCTTCCTCACAAAAGCAAGAACACAGTATGATATTTTTAGTCTTTTTGGATGAATGCAGTGCTGTGAGGCAGCCTGTTGTGTTGTCGGCTCTGTTTTTGCTCCACACCCATGTCTGATTGTCTCCATGGTTTCGTTTTCCTCTTCCCATAAGTTACACAGAGATAGAGAGAGGGAGGGAGGGACTTGTTTATCGTCATGACACAGCAGTTGTTGTCTTAACTCGGTCACAAGGTTGTGGAGATGATGGACAAATCGAGCCAAGTAAAGACATGTCTGAGCCAAAGGTGGAACTGTCTGTGGAATTCTTGTTTAATAACGCTCTGAATGGCGACAAAAGGCAAAGTGGGTGTCATGAGGCACTGAGTGAAACCCAAGAGTGCTGAGAAGCGCTGAGTTTACAGCTGTTGTGTGTGTACGAACACAAACGTCGTCTCTCAGGCGCACATGCTTTGCCGCGGGCAATGATGATCTCATTTAGCAAAACACACGCACACTGACAAACGCCCATGTGTTGCCCTTTTTAAATAATGCAAATAGTGCTTCCATGAACTTGTTTACATTCTGTTTGTCCCATTCTTTAAGAACTAACCCTAACACCTGTCCTACCTGTGTACTGTCTACTGCCCACTAACCTCCAAAGGTCCAGTGTGTGTCACTTTTAGGAGGCAGAAATTGAACATACTACCCCATAAGTGTGTTTGTGTATTGATTGCCTTAGTAAATGGCCAAACGTGTCCCCAACGGCAGAGGCAGACAGACTCTTTATTGAGCCGTGGATGTTTTGTGACTCAGTTTGCTTGTACACCTCCATGTTGGCAGGAAAAGCGTCTTGAAAATACCCAGCGTCAGTGCCGGTTTAAAGTGTTAAAATGTTAAAGTGTCGATTATCCTCTCATTTATTTGGTTGGTCTGTAAAATGTCAGAAAATGTTTAAATGTGTTGTTCTGTGTTCCACAAACTTGTTTTAATCACAAAAAACACAAATGAATCAAAATGGTTGACAACATCACAATAAAGGTGTCTAAGATGAAATAAACAAGTTTTAAGTGTTGGGAGTCTGTAATGGTGCTGAAATTGGAATTTAAGGGGAAACTTAAGGAAAACATACCCTAACGTCCCTTTGACAAATAGAATAAAGGTTCTAGAAAACGTCATAGTTTGTCTCAAAGTACAATAATGTTTTACATTGTAGTCCAGTACATTGCTTTCACACCAATAACAATATAGTATTTTCAATAAGAATAATAACAGGTTGTTTATTTATAAATGATTTACTTGTGGATGAAAAATTTTAATTTTACTGACTTGGTAACATTTATCTTTTTTTTTCCCCCAAACACAAATAACTCATCTGAGTCAACTGGAATAATTGGATATATATAATAATTATAGGCACAATGTGGGACATTTAGTAAATTAGGAATCTGCTAGTCTGTGTTTAAACACTGTATTAATTTCACTGAAACAAAAAATACAATACTTAGTCAGCATCTATGCTGATGTATCTGTAATAACATTATATATTGGAAGCAACAATGAGAAGGCAGACAGCCCAGTGACTCAATGTTATTTACATTTTCAAAAGTGGAGACTAAAAATATTTGTTCATGTTTTTAATCCAGAGTCTTCAAGCCAGTTTCCTTTGTTTCTCCTTTTTAAGTTTCTCTCTCTCAAAGGTTCAAAAACATGTTTTTCCTCTTCTCGTTTTGTCAGTAAAGTTTCCAGACACGTGTGTCTAATTGTGGTTTTATTACTTTTATCACTTCTCCACATCTGCAGGTCTGTCTGTCTGTGGTCCTCAGACTAACTACTGTAGCTCATAACCTACATTCCTCATTATTCCGCACCGGCCTTTTATAGAGATGAAGTGAAACACTGGCAGCCAGCAAACAATTATGTGTTTGGTTTGACAGCAGCAGCCTGCAGTTAAACATGCTATTTTCAGTTCTGCTTCCTCAGCGGCCCACGATGAACGAGTGAAGGCACGGGTTATCCCAGGATATGATGGTTCTGAGTGTAGTTGTTGCTGCTTTTCGTGTGTGTAATTTCAGTCTGACCACCACACGGTCACTTAAAGAATATTCCATCATCACCCTCTCTACACGATAGTGTATTTATAGAGTTTTTCCCACACGTTCTCGCCCCGTTCCTGCTCATGTTTGCACTGCCAACATGTCGGCCCGGTTGTGTAAATTGAGTCATTTGAAAAGTGACAGCGCTTAAGTTATTTTTGGGTAAATCCTCCTCTGTTCTGTAGCATGTGAGAACGTTGCACTTGTATTCATTGTTTTTGTTTAAACTTGCTTTTAAAGTGAGTGAAGCCCCATCATTCCTCACCAAAGACAACAAGGAGTGCTAGTTGGTTTGTTTTTTTGTTACGAGGAAGTTCTCCAGGTTGTCTTTCGGGCAAACCACAAAGTCTCTTTCCAATTTTATTGGAAGTATTTCTGGATTTTGTTCCTCTTCAAACAAACCTTTGAGAATAACATGGTTGTTGTTTTTGTTCCTTCATGGTTCATATGCAGTTATTTTGACAGGTGTTGCGTTTGCGCTATGTTTCATAACTGGTGCAGCTTAACTGTTTTTGCATCTTTTCAACTGTTATTTTCATTTTAAAAAATCATTTTGAGATCATGATTAATTGACATTTTTTGGGAGTTGTCAACAAACATTTTGGGCTGTTCAATTCCCACAGCGTGACAACATTTTATCAAATAATTGTGTCGACTTTCAATTTGTATTTTGCGTTTGAGAGTTTGATTCTTTTGTGATAAATCGTGCTGCCCGCATAGCTAGTTTCACTATTCCCATTAGGGGGAGCTTTCTTTTATCTGCATGGTGGTAAACATTTTAAAAAATATATTTTTTTTTGGATTGTCAAAATAATCTCCACTGTCGCCATATTTCTTCTTCTTCTTCTTCTTCTTCTTATCAGTTACTCTTTGTGCGGCCCTCTAGTGAATGAATTGCTCAACAACCAATGCCAACTTTGGAGAATATTGGTTTGAAACGACAAATCTGTTTTTAAAAGCAAAACAAATGAGCCAGAAACCAAAACCATCAGTTGCTTTTGCTTCAATGATGAGGGTTTATTATATTTTGGCGGTGTAAGGAGAAGATGAATGTGTGGTCATGATTTGTCTTCCTAAAGAGGATTGTGGGTGTAGTGTGAAAACTGGCAAATTAAGCGTAATGATTCATGGATTATATTCAGTAACCTTTTACTTTTTTCTTTCTTTTTTTCTGAATGAATCATAGAGACATATTTCATAAATTTAAGTCCAGACTGTAATAAAGATCTTTTTGTCCTGACAAAGGTTCCTGACGTTTTGGACACTCTCTTGTCGTCTTCCACAGATGCAGGGCGTCCAGCAGAGCAAAGACATGACACTCGCCAACAACCGGACCCTGGCTGAGAAGAACCTGGACCTGCAGCCCAGACTGGAGCACAAGAAGGAGCAGCTCACCAAGCGCTACAGCTGTCTGCAGGAGCGCTTCGAGTCCTACCAGCTTCGCAAGTCCACGCTCGGTACGGGCAGCATTTTTTATTGATCAGTCTCTATCTTGAATTTTTAATGTTGGTCGGCTCTTTGAGAAATTGGAACACACTCTTGTCCGTGAAGTCATTGACAACTGATACATGAGAAAGTGAACCAAAAAAAACACAGACACATACCATACAATCTGTCTGATAATGACTAAGCAGTTTAACATCAGCGCTCAACATGACTCAGTTATAATGTCACTGCAGCTACAGTCTGTGCTCACGAAAGTATTGACATTTTTCGGGTTTTCTGATCATTTAGGGTTTCATAAATTTCTTTTTCTGTCCATACATCTAATCCAGAGTTTTTTGACTGATCGTATCGTGATGTTTTCTACCTATATAGCAGATTAGAGCTGCGACTAACAATTATTTTCATAATCCATTAATCTGGCGATCATTTTCTCGATTAATCAAGTAATCGTTTTGTCCATAAAATGACAGAAAATCAGTGTTTGTCAAACCTGAAAATTATTATCTTTTCAAACGTCTTGTTTTTGTCCTCATACCAAAATAATTCAGTTTCAATGATTTATTTGTTATGTGGAGCAAACAAACCAGAACATATTCACATTTAAGAAGCTGAAACAATCAGAAATCTTGTTTTTGGCAGCAAATTTCGAACTTGTGACAAATTTTTCATTATAATTGTAATGTTAAATTTCTGTCCGATTGTTTTAAATCCTGAGTAAATTCCAAATCTGAATACTTTAAACAAATCGCCTGATTTACAGTCCTTCAAGAATGTAAATAGAATAATAATAGAATAAAATGATCCATGATACTGTATATAATGATCATACAAACATTGTATACTAATCACCAGTGTGTGAACGTTTGTATATAAATATGAAATAAGTATAGGTGTCACTTTAATTTCACAGCTTAAACATAATTGCTGTACAGTAATTGCAATTAAATGTAATTTTATCCACCGTACTGACGCAGAGTTATTAAGTCAGTTTTAAATGTAACTGACATAATAACTTATGAAACTAGTTTTAGTTTGTTTATTCTACATGCTTACATAAGTTTAAATTGTATAATCAAGTGTGTAAATTAAAATGACATAATTTACCATAATCCCATTTTGAATGTAGTGCATCATTAAGTGTCCACTGTGATAAAACTGATTGTATCACAAGTTCAGTTTAGAGTGATCCTCTTCGATAATTTGTTTACCTTTTTTTTCTGTCATAAACGGTGACCTTGTCAGGACCTGTAGTCCTCATGGAGACCAAAACCTGGTCCTAATGAGGGGGAACCTCATTTCCTAAAGAACTAGTTAAGGTTTAGGGCTTTGAGTTGTGGTAATGGTTAAAGTTAGGATCCAAGCTGCGTGCGTCAGTTTTTGTTCCGCACATTGTTTTGTTCTTGTTCTGTGTGACCACGCTGCTGCTGCTGCTGCTGCAGAGACCGGTTTCACCAGTTCCCACGTTTTCCGTAAAAGCCTCCAGCGGCCGTGTTACCAGACGCCCTGTCATAGTTGTGCTGGTCATGGTGTCGAAGCTTCTGAAGATTTCTGTTCAGTCTGTTTCAGAACTCCACTGCAGGATATGAAGCAGACACACCCCCCCCCCCCCATGACACACCTTCACAGTACTTCCTAGTGTGTGAAGAAGACACTGCGCCAATACTTGTGACCTTGTTGACACGCCGGTTGCCAAGCAGCCCTCTCAAAATAGCACAACAGCCATTCACGACTCTGCTACGCTGATAGAAAAAAAAAGTTTGACTGAAGGATTGAGGAATCTGAGAGCAGCTTGTTTTTAAAAACTAGATTCAAAACAAATGTAAATGTATATTGATTTGTTTATCTTAAGTGCGTTCTTATAAGACACAGAGAAAATAAGATACAAAGATGACTACGCAGCGTCTACACTCTCACAAATTCATAGTGATAGTTCTCTAGGAAGAAACGGCAAAACAAGAAAATTGGACATTAAATTGGATAAAATATTCTCTTTCTATAAATGTAAAGAAAATCTCATTCTAAAACAACCAAAGATCAAAATAAATCAGGTATCCTCCCTTGGGCTTTTTGAAATGTACAAATGAGTTAGTCTCCATATACAATAAATGGTATAGGTATAATGTATAGGGTTATGATGTCAATTAATAATAATAGAAATGGTAATAATAATTATAAATGTAATTATATAATGATTACAAAATAAGGAGAATGAAATGGATGATTAGAGAAACACACTTCTTTGCGGAGATTGATGTAAATATTAACCTTTTTCTTACATTTTTGTGTAAATAAATAAAAAGATAATGTGTGTAAAAGTATTTAAAGTAGTAACTCACAAACGTATACAATCAATGTTGTGCTTTTCATGTTCAAAGTACACAACCTTTTTACATTTACATAAATACAGCAGTAAATTAGATTCGACACTTTCCATACAAAAATGATGACATTTTGTCATTTAATTGTAATATGTAATTTTATAAATTAACATTTAAATGTAGTTTTCCAGTCAAGTCCGTAATATTAATGGTGTTTCATACCACGTTTGAAAATGTATCGGTATAATACTTTATACAGCTAATCCAGTGAACCTTTGCGTTCTGAAGCAGTGAGTCGACAGTCCCGTCCACTGTCTCTGTGGACATTAAGTCTCAGTCAGGAGAGTCCATGCATCAGTGTGTTGTTTTGTATGTGGTCAGCAAACGGTGGCTTTTGTCAAATGTAGGTTACCCGGTGTTTTTGCCCCCCCCCCTCCTCTGCCTTCTGTGCACTTGCCACCCTACTTGTGTATTTGTTGTAGATCAGCTGGCGGAGAGTTGAGGGGGGAAACATAGACGTTTGACCCAGATAGAGAATGTTAACATTAGTGTAGTAGCTTAGTGTGCCCCACCACCTCTCTGCTCCATCCTTCTTCTGGGAAACATGTGGCCTCTGCATTACCCTTCACTGTCCATTAGGCTCTGGAGGCCAGAGTGGCAGGACTCCACCACCACCACCACCACCTCCACCCACTGACTCTGAGAACAGCAGCACCACAGTGGGCCATTGTGCTGCCAGGCAAGCTGCTGTATAACAGCCGGAGTGGGAGAGGACAGAGGGAGGGAGGGAGGGAGTGAGGGAGGGAGTGACCAGCAGGCTGGGAGACAGAGAGAAAGACAGGCCAAAAACCTCGTTTCCCCCCTCAAGGCCTGTACACACAAGAACAAGTTTAGTTGTGTTTTTTTCGCATATACAACTGATGGACAACTTTAGGAAAACAATCATGTCATAGCTCCTCCTCTCTCATGCTCTTGCATTTCCTGTCGCCAGCTGTGTTTTCATTTTTACACAATTGGGTCTGCGTTCAAAAAATGAATTTCCCGCTACATGTTGAGTTTTATTCAGAATATCCGTTAGCGGTTGACAGAACCCTTAGCTCGATCTTGTAATAATACAATTTCCTGTTTTCGAAACTAATGAAATCATGCGAGACTTTACCGTGATAGCTCTTAGTTCCGGTCACGCTAACACCGGCGTTCAGATTTATTTACTAATTTATTATTATCTCTGCTGTCGAATCAGAGAAACGCCCATACGCCACATTTCAGATACTTTTTTGTGTATTTGTGATTGTTCGCTCAGGAGGACAAATTAGTTTGTTTCCTTCAGTGATTTTAGGATATAATATTTTGACTTATGCACCAAAGAATTGCACTCTGTCGCATGAAGTACATTAAAGTAATTACATTGATCACATTTTATTTATATTAGTCATATTATTTTTAATAATTATGCACCAGATTAAAGAGATCCTAATTTTATACCATTTGCAGCTTTAGTTCTGTGAAATCCTCTTTCATAACCTAGAAAAATTGGTATGGAAACTGAAATATCAATAAAATTAATTAAAGCTTTATGTGCACGTTCCACATCTTCTTCTCCAGTTACAGCGCCACATACTGGCCTGTCATATATACTACAGGAGTCAGAGACATTTTGAGCGGTTTATGCGTGTCTACGTAAGAATCTTTCAAGAACGGAAAACTAAAAAGCTCGTAAAGGGAACATTCTGTTTCTGTGTAAAGTCCTCGGTGTCACATCAGAGGTCAAAGTGTATTCAGTTACTAAATGGCCGTCTCATGATCTCCAGGTCCACACTGCCTGTGTGTGTTGTGAGCGCGGCTGGTTCCTTGCTCAGCCAGAGAATCGCAGCTTTGTGTGGAGGAGTGCTGTTGCTGATAAGCCTGACAGTCCGCCCTGTTATGGAAAGAGGGCGAGACACAGGCGAGGAATGAGAGTTCACTCAGAGAGAGAGAGAGAGAGAGAGAGAGAGAGAAAACTCTCTGTTCTAGAGCGAGAGTGACGCTGCAGTCTTTAGAGGGTTTTCAGAGCCAAGAATTCCGAGATAAATCACCACTGAATCGGCCAATTTGACAGACATTTTCAGTCTTGTTTTTATAATCATCCCCCACACAAGAAAAACATGTAGCCAGCCTGATGTTGCGTTTATACCTGGAACTGTTTCTTCCAGTTCCTGGTGAGTTAGCTGGAAGTGTCACAACAGCAAGACAAAGGTGTGTGAAACTCTACCTGTGCCCTTTGAATACTTCATTGGTGTGATCATTACAGTTGGGGGCATGTGGAGGCATATATTGTTTTTTTTTTTAGACAGCTGGGAAACGGCCGTGAACGTTGTGGTTGTGGGAAACGCAGCCTGAAGCTGACGTCCGGGGAAAGGATTGAAGTGTGGCTCAGGCCAAACCTTTTGTCAACACCTTATTCTCGTTGTTTGATCTATTAAAATGTATTGCTTGTCTTTCTCACACGTCATCACCATCACTCATCCCCAGTCCTTTTTTTTTTATGTTTTGTTTAAGTATAGAAACGTGTGTTGGAGGACAGTCGTCACAGAGCTGTGCTGTTACTGTACAAGTCATTTCTGAGTCATTTGTAGTGGACAATGTTACAGCATTAAAATGAATGATGGTGACGTGTTTATCGTCTCCTGATAACAATCCAGGCTATTCTTGATGATGACATTTAAGGGGCTTGACAAGAAGCTAGGCACCATTGTTTTAAACCACACTGAACTGGCAAATGGGCCCCAGAGTGAAAAAAATCTCTAAATGCCACCCTTGCGTTATTGTGTATACAACCAAGATTTCATGGCCCCACCTCGTTAATCCAGGTAGACGTCAATCTTCTTGGTGTTTGGACGTCTTTATCTCCACTTGTGGTTTACTTCTGTGGTAGCGTTGCCTCTTACAGGTCTGGCCATATATTCTACACTGTTTATAGCTGTTATTGGGGGAGGTTTGTGTGTAAGAAGCCAAAATGAGAAGAGAAATGTGGACAGCACAAGGTTTTAATCAAAACGAAAGATGTACAGTATTTTTATGTGAACAAAAGAACTTAATTAAATGCAATGAAGTTATTTTACTAAATTAATTTACCTTTATAGGCCTGTATTTTTCACTCGACTTGAGAAAAGAACATAACATTTTTGGTATTTCATTATTATAGCTATTGATAACCGCTCCAGTTCAGTGTGAGAATTGACAAGAAAAGGGTGTTAACATATTATTTCATCGCACAAGTTGCTGATACAGACACTTTTAATAGTTATCACTTTTAAATCATAACAATGGACAGCGAGTGGTAAAAATCTAGGCTGACCTGTGTTGAACCCATGTCCCCCCTATGTAAATGCATGCTCCCAGATCTTTGTTTACTGGGTTGCTAAGTACGGCAAGACGCCAAGAATATCAAATCACGTTAGACTGTAATTAGAGATCTTCTATACTGTTGTGTGCTCTGCGTTGGCTGAGGAGCGATGACAGTGCTGTAGTTGAGATGAGTGTCTGGTTTCAGCGTCAGCAGCGAGGGTGTTTGACTCTTCAGTCCTGCTTATGATCACGAACAAAACACACCTCCTCCTCCTCCTCCTTGGAGGCACCGGTTTGGTTTCAGTTGACTCAGTAGGGCTTTGCCGGTCCACAGCAAACACAGAGGCGTTCAGGTTGTTTGGATGACTGGAAGGTTTTCCCTCAGCTCCGTGTGACGAGCTCATTAAAACCTGTTATTAGTCACGCATGTAGCTGTAGCTGTTTTGTTGACATTATAGACCCTTAATCGAGATTACATCTGTGCTGTTTTCACGAATTTAAACATGGTACGCGAGCATCTTTTGACATTTGTTTTCATAAAAGAGGCGAGGAGTTGTTATTTTGGCTGGTACACAGATCTCATGATGCATGTTTTATTGTAGGAGATACCCAGTGATGGTCACTCACTAGTCTAAATGCCGTGATGGTTGTCTTGAGACATAAACATTGTTAAATGGTATCTTATGTATCATATAACCGCAAAATAACACTCGCTTAAGCGTAGCATGTGGCACACTTGTTGCACCAGAGTTTGCTAATGTACAGGCATTAGATTTAACTCCATGGACGTTTAAAGTTTGTAAAACATCACTGTCCGTTTCATAAGGCATTCGTTTATTGTGACTTTGAATCCCAGCAATAATTACATGTACTATACTGAATGAATGGTTTGAAAATATTGCAGAATAATAATATTTGTGTTGTTTTTTTCCATAGACCACAACTCGGGAAACTCCTCCCTGGACACGTTGCTGGCCCTGCTGCAGGCGGAGGGAGCCAAAATAGAGGAGGAGACAGAGGTAAGCTTGATGATTTCATGTTTCCCAGCGTGTTATTTTTTATTATGTACCTGCTTTTCCAGTTCCTGATCCCCACTCCCACAGTAGCATCAGTGTTGTTAAATCTGAGACTGTAGCTGGAGCATGTGGGCAACAGAGCAAACACAGAGGTCACAATTTACATCCTCGCAACAGCTACACGTCACAGTTCTAGGTGTAAGAGCAAGAAATAAATTGCGTATTTTGAGGGTGATTATTAGGACTGCAGCTAATGATTATTTACAATTAGTTGTTTGCTCCATATCATTTTAAAAAAATGTTGATCAGTGCCGGGTTAGGGTTAGGCCGAGTAAATTCTCTTTAAGAACATGTTTGAGGTGGCCTTTAATCCATCGGTTTGTCAATACATAAGTTAATTTAGACAGTATAATTTATTGATCTGTGGAAAAACTGTGAAACCAACATAGGTTTCAGGCACTTTTTTAATATAAGATAAGAGCAGAAATGTAAAGTTACGTTAAGAAAGATAACATTTAAAGTAAGATGTTTAAGAAGATGTAACTTTAGTTAAGCTCAACAAGTGTACAGTTTGTGCAAAGTACTTATGGTGCAGGGATTTGTATTATATTATGGGCGGAATAATTGTTACATAACGGAGAATCCAGGGTTTTCTCTGTCAGGCTGAGCAGATGTGCAGTGTTGTTCAGTTTTATAAAGACCTCCTCTAAGGTTTCTCATTATGCATACTTCTCTGTACTTGTGTACTCCCGTACTTGGCGAATATGCTAGTACATCCTTGCATACTTGGGTTATTGAGAAACACTCTTAGCCTTCTTACGCATGATAGGGCTAAATGTAAGATTTACATTTAATGACTCCACAAAACAGCAAATATATACATTTTTTATTTCTGGTTTGTTTCAGAGCTCATGATGAGATCATGTTATATATTTATATATTTATATATATATATATATATATATATATATATATATATATACACATATACATACACACATATATATATACACACATATATATATATATATATATATATATATATATATATATATATACACATATACATACACACATATACATATAAAAAAGAGAAGTTAATAGCACAATAATACATCAAGTTCCGCTCATTTGTCCACATCAGTCAACACATTTCTTTTGATTTTACTGTAAATTGTCATTTAACCATCACGTAATTATAAGTCGTCTTTCCGGACTGTTGTCATGTGTTCATCTTCAGGTTAGACACTTACATAAGTGTCACACAGGGTTTAGTGAAACTGGATGAACAACAATAGAACATCAGCGGTGCTAAAAGGTTTTGTCTAAAGCAATAATAGCCGGGTTTCTCTATTGTACGGAGATGTTGACCTGTTGTGTAACCACATTCTCACGTAAGAACTGTGTGACGAAGTGAAGATAATTGATGGGAGAAACAGGAGAGTGCAGACCTCCATTGAGGCTTTGTCACCTGTGTTTTACAAAAGAAATTGACCTGGTTTTTTTTTAGTGTAGATATCTCATAATATTTTAGATTCCAGTATTTTCAGTGTATTGTCACTGACTTTGACCTTTGAGAAACGGCTTTATATTGACCTTTTCTCAACACAGTGTTACTGTAAAACTGTTAAATTCTTCTTTCTTTTGTCGACAGAACATGGCCGACTCCTTCCTGGACGGCGACATGACCCTGGACGCCTTCATCGACGCTTATCATAATAAGAGGAAGTTGGCCCACTTGAGAAGAGTAAAAATCGAGAAGCTTCAGGAGATGGTGATGAAGGGCCAGCGTCTCCCTCAGGTGTCGGTTCCCAGCTCCCGATCTCAGGACGTGTCGGCCGCGGCCTCCCTCCTCAGCGACTCCAGCAACGGCTCCTCCCCTGTCCCTCAGCCCAGGAGGAAACCTCCTCTCCCTCCTTCACAGCCAGCCCCGATTCTAAATCCCAACCAAGCATCGACGGACGCTCCTCTGCCTCCCGTCTTCTACTCCGCTTCGCCATACCCGCCGATTCCTCCCAGGACAGGCCAGCCTTACCCCGGTGGTTCCTCTGGCTACCCCAGTCACTTCCTGTCTCAGTATCCCCCCGCGTTGCCACAGAGGCCTCCACCTCGCATGGCCCCGCAGCCTGGCTTCATCATGCAGTAGATAAAAAGCAGTTTCCCCTCGGAGGAGGACGCAGCGCGTGTGTCGTGGACTATTTCACCACTGGGACCCCTCTGAGGACTGGGTTTCTTTGTCGTCTGCCTTCTCGGATTTAATGACCAATTCACGACAGAAGAGGGCAGACCCTGGGCTGGCTGGTCTGGTCATGTTCAACCGAAGCAGATCTCAAATCATCTCTGCACTCTCTCATTCCCGTCATCGACACTCCCGACTAACTGACAAACCTCGACTCTCCCTTCAGGGAAAGCACCTGACGCAGGCTGCTGTAGCGACACCAGTGTCGCTCCTCACTGGGTCACTGAGCCTGGACTTTGTCATTTATCAGCACTTTGTTGTCTCCAGGCTGTGCCCTCATGCTCTGCTGGGCCTGTGACATCTCAGAGTCTCCGCTCCCTTCAACCTTCAAGTTCCTCCAGCTTTCAGGGAACACTAAAGTCACTCAAATACAAAAGAAAAAAAAAAAAAGGGTTCGATTTGTCCTTTTCCATCTGCAGCGTACTCCTCTTAACTGGTATTGTATATGCAAACAAAGAGAGACCCTGATTACTGTGCAGTTCTGATGAAAAAAATCTCTCCAGGAATATATTCAGGCGGACTGCATCTATGCTGTGATTTATTCTTCCTTTTTCCTCCCTCTCTTTTTATTAATATATAAACATTCACAAGGTACATAGAGATATTTGAATTTTCAGCAACTCTTGATATGATTATAGTACTAACGGAGTTATGATAATAATAGCCAGGATAGACTGATTCACGTGTAACGGAGGGCTTTGGTTAACGTTCTAAAGAGAGTCCAGACCCGCCTGGTCCCAGATGGCCCCGACTCTCGCACTCAGTCGGTCTCTGGGCGGAAGTCTGAAGCGAGTTGGAAGACGGAGAAAAGAAGACGATCAGTGGCTGAAACTAAAACAAATCACCAAGCCTTTTTTCGAAGCCTTGCCTGAAATGAAGGATTTGTGCTTAGCCATACAGTTCAGATGTGCGTCGTTTGTTCAGTGTGGGTTCCTGTTGTGATGCAAACACTCCTTTTTTTATAATGTATGTTGTCTTTATCGCCCTCTGTTGGAATTGGAAGTTATGCCAAACAGATCTTTGGATCTAAGGCTACATCCATGCTACTTTTGTTTTGTTTTTTATTTAAAAACACTTACAAGTTCCGGCGTTTAAGAGAACTCCAGAATGTAGAAGTTCACTTTTAGTTCGATAAAATCAACCCAAATGCTGCTCGTTCACTTTGAAAGCAGCGTCAGGCTCCGCCCCCCAGCGCCAGGGCCAGTCGA